>NC_086446.1:232645714-232853214 GCF_028390025.1 Pseudophryne corroboree
CCTAAGTTGCCCTCCCTCCAGTGTGTACTCCGAAAGAGTGTTTAGTGCCGCCGCTCACCTTGTCAGCAATCGGCGTACGAGGTTACTTCCAGAAAATGTGGAGAAGATGATGTTCATTAAAATGAATTATAATCAATTCCTCCGTGGAACATTCACCAGCAGCAATTGCCTCCAGAAAGTACACGGGGACCTGAGATGGTGGATTCCAGTGGGGACGAATTAATAATCTGTGAGGAGGGGGATGTACACAGTGAAAGGGGTGATGAATCGGACGATGAGGAGGAGGTGGACATCTTGCCTCTGTAGAGCCAGTTTGTGCAAGGAGAGATTGATTGCTTCTTTTTTGGTGGGGGCCCAAACCAACCAGTCATTTCAGTCACAGGCGTGTGGCAAACCCTGTCACTGAAATGATGGGTTCGTTAAAGTGTGCATGTCCTGTTTATACAACATAAGGGTGGGTGGGAGGGCCCAAGGACAATTCCATCTTGCACCTCTTTTTTCTTTCATTTTTCTTTGCATCATGTGCTGTTTGGGGAGTATTTTTTTGAAGGGCCATCCTGCGTGACACTGCAGTGCCACTCCTAGATGGGCCAGGTGTTTGTGTCGGCCACTTGGGTCGCTTAGCTTAGTCACACACAGCTACCTCATTGCGCCTCTTTTTTTCTTTGCATCATGTGCTGTTTGGGGACAATTTTTTTGAAGGGCCATCCTGTCTGACACTGCAGTGCCACTCCTAGATGGGCCAGGTGTTTGTGTCGGCCACTTGGGTCGCTTAGCTTAGCCATCCAGCGACCTCTGTGCAAATTTTAGGATTAAAATAATATTGTGAGATGTGAGGTGTTCAGAATAGACTGAAAATGAGTGGAAATTATGGTTATTGAGGTTAATAATACTATGGGATCAAAATGACCCAAATTCTATGATTTAAGCTGTTTTTTAGGGTTTTTTGAAAAAAACACCCGAATCCAAAACACACCCGAATCCGACAAAAACATTTCGGTGAGGTTTTGCCAAAACGCGTCCGAACACAAAACACGGCCGCGGAACCTAACCCAAAACCAAAACACAAAACTCGAAAAATTTCCGGTGCACATCACTAATTTATATATATAAATACACAAGCCGGTCTGGCACCGTATATAGTGTAAAGACACTATATACCATAAGAAACAAATGCCGCACAGGGCGCTCCCCCATCCCCCCCGTGCGCCCTGCACCCAAACAGACCCTCAGCGTGTGGGAGCACCGGCGCTCAACGCGCCCCTGCTATCAAATGGCGGGGTTATCATATGGGGCGCCTGGGACCACAAACAGCCCACCAGAATCCATATAGATATATAAGCTGCCCAGGGGGCCTCCCCCCCCGGCGCCCTGCACCCATGGAAGCCGGCGGCGGGGAGAAATGGCGCGCATCGCGCTACAACATGCTGGCGGTGGTCCGGGACACGGAGCCCCGGCACCGCCAGTTTAAGCTCACAAAGTACCGTAATATGTTGCGCAGGGCGCTCCCCCCACCAGCGCCCTGCACCCGTGGGAGCCGGCGGCGGGGGAGAAATGGCGCGCAGTGCGCTATAACATGCTGGCGGGGGTCCGGGCCACGGAGCCCCAGCACCGCCAGTGTAACGTCTCACAGCCCAGAAACCAAGAACTGTAAAATGCTGCCCAGGGCGCTCCCCCCAGCGCCCTGCACCCGTGGAGGCGGGGGAACAATGGCGCGCAGCGCGCTGTGATATGCTGGCGGGGGTATGAGACACAGTGCCCAGGCACTGAAACGCTTTTATGCCAGCCTCAATAAGAAATCAGTAATATGCTGCCCAGGGCGCTCCCCCCCCAGCGCCCTGCACCCTGTGAGTGCCGTTGGTGTGTGGGAGCAAGGAGCGCAGCGCGACCGCTGTACCTCCGTTACTGAAGTCTTCTGCCGTCACTGAAGTCTTCTGTTCTTCACATACTCACCCGGCTTCTTTCTTCTGGCTTCTGTGAGGGGGGTGATGGCGTGGCTCCGGGAACAAGCAGCTAGGCGCACCAAGTGATCGAACCCTCTGGAGCTAATGGTGTCCAGTAGCCGAGAAGCAGAGCCCTTGAACTAAGACGAAGTAGGTCTGCTTCTCTCCCCTCAGTCCCACGATGCAGGGAGCCTGTAGCCAGTAGGTCTACCTGAAAATAAAAAACCTAACATAAAGTCTTTTAGAGAAACTCAGGAGAGCTCCCCTAGTGTGTGACCCATCACTCATGGGCACAAAGTCTAACTGAGGTCTGGAGGAGGGGCATAGAGGGAGGAGCCAGTTCACACCCAGTTCAAGTCTTTATAGTGTGCCCAAGCTCCTGCGGATCAGTCTATACCCCATGGTCCTTACGGAGTACCCAGCATCCTCTAGGACGTATGAGAAAAAATCTTGGTTGGTTATCGCTGTGTTTGCATTTATCAAACACTTGTCCACTTACTTTAAACATTGGTCTCACATGCTCCAGGTGGGTGGCACTGGTGAACGGTGCCTTTGCGTGGCTCACAGCTTCCATCAGAGCCTTAGCTGTTTTCGCCATTTGCTCCATCTCCATATTGTATAATAACCTTCGCTCCTTCTCGTTGGCTACATCTGATTGGGGAAACACACACAACGAATAAGCTGCGCACGGTTCCACCCCATGGGGCTGTGTAATAATATCTAGATGCCTTAACCTCAGCATAGACGCAACACATCTATTCAGTGCAAATATATGATAGCAACAAGCACTGGGGATAGGTTACAAATGTAATGATTACATTACCATTTTAGATTTAAAATATAGCTGTCCCTAGGGTAATATTACAGGGAAAAGATAATATTGTGTCTGGTTCTAAACACTAACTTTGCTTTGTAGACTTGTTAGCAATTGTATGTTCCTTTGTTTCCTTCATTGCAATCTTCTTATCTTCAATTTCATCAAAAATTGCAGATAGGTACTCCTCCGGAAGATCCTTGCTGTCATTTATACCTCGATTCATTTTAATGTATTGTTCTTTCGTCATTTTATTTTTCACCTGTGACAGACACAAAGGATTGTCAGCTTCCTGGTCTAACGTGGACAGAATCACGTACAGGGATATCTTCCTGAGATATGTACCTGGGGACTGTGCAGATCTGTTGTCAGCATTATAATGGAAAAGGCCAGGACATAGGCAGTGTCTGCACTGGCAAATAAAGTCTGTCTACAGAAGGAAACAAAACATTATTATAAAGCATACTTAATTTACATTTAACCAATACGCAGAGTAGACCAGGTGAGAAGAAGTCAAAGTAAAACTCATTTATAAGGAGGCCTTACATGGTAAAGTACTAGCACATACCAAAGGATCATTCCACCAAAAGCAACACATTTAGTTTTTGGGGGAATAAGAGAACCCTTAAGGGGGGTACTCACGGAGCGATCGTTGCTTAAAATCTAAGCAATCTGACTAGATTGCTTAGATTTTAAGCACGATTGCTCCGTGTGTAGCCCCCTCAGCGATAGCGATGCGCAGCCCCGCGCATCGCTATCGCTGCTGCTAGATTGGCCTGCATGCAGGCCAATCTAGCGGGTCGCTCACTTCACCCGCTGGGTGAAGTGAGCGGCCCCCCCGTCTCCCCCCGCACGCTCAGCACAGATCGCGCTGTGCTGAGCGCCGGGAGAGATGTGTGCTGAGCGGTTCGCTCAGCACACATCTCTCTGACATCGGCTGGTGAGTACTGGCCTTTACTAGCACTACATGAAGCAGCGGGACCCACACCTCCTCTAACAGACTATAGCACAGGGTCCTCTCCCTGCTAGTTGGGCTCATTCCTGCATCCATTCATGGTAGTACTGAACCAGATGGATTTATTCTTGGTACACTAACCTTAATCAACCATATAAAACTTAAATCAATTTTGAATTTAATAAACGTTAAGCAGGTAAAGCTGCACACACTGTAGTAATGGACATGAACTGTGGTTTCAAGGAAGTGTGCATATAAAAACCCAAACAAAAATTTGGCACTTTTGGAGGTTACCCTTTGACTTTATCTAAGCAATGTGCTGTGAAGTGATCAGATCTAACACATGGAGGTAAATCACAAAAATTATCATAATGCTATGCATGGATGATCATACCCCTGGTTACACTCCAAGTATCGTGCAGCAAATTTTTCCATAAGTCGGTCAATTTTCTGGGCTTCTCCAGGCAGACGGAAACCTTCTAGGAAGAGACGCAGAGCGGAGACAAAGTCCTTATCACAGAAATCCAGCTGGTCCACGTAGGAATACATCACTTCTCTGTTAAATCGGCCGTTTTCCCCCAGAAACTCCCCTATCATAGTCTGAAGCAGGAAAGAGGGTGATAAAACAGTGTAACTGGTGAGACCATACTTCTCACTTTACTTAATGAATATATAACACATGCCAACCAGCTGTCCATATACATGCCTCCAAAAGATTCACTTGAAAAGGTTAGCGGGTGGGGGGAGGGAAAAAAACAAAAAACAAAACAAAACAAAACACACAACACATTTTATTTGAAGAGTCACACCTGAATAGCATAAATTTCAAATTTACTTTGGGAGTCAGAACCTTCCCTTCATGGCTCCTGTAAACTTTCTCTGCATAGACTCAGGAAGGAGATGTCTTGATGATAGCAGTTGTGCTTACCCATTATAGATATATTGGGGCATTCAGTTGTTTTTTAAGCTGTAATTATTAATGGACACCCATTGTTGCAAATCAATTGTTTTGGCCACCCTTTAATTACTGCACCAAATTAGACGGGGTTTAGCTGTGTAAAGGAGCAAAACCTGACTAAACTAATGGGCATGACGTTAAAAGGCTGTTTGAGTGCTCAAACAGCCAACTTTTAGCACATTTCAGCTTGCCACCTCCAGGGACTGTAGGGCTGCTTTGTGTGCAGCTGTGGCTATTCACACCTGTACTGAATTGCTCCATCGGGCTCCAAAATGAATAGCCGTATTAAAAACAACTGAATTCCCCCCACAGTTACTTATATATCATTTGCTGAAGAACGCAGGACTCTAGTTTTCTCATACAAAGTAGTTTAAATCTACCTGGTACCATTCATATTATTTAATTTTCTAGATTATTGTACTTCAGTTTCCACCCTCTCTACTGTTCTGAACCACATTGTTCCATTCTGACCGACTCCTCTCCTCCACTTGTCGTTCCCCCCCTACTTATATTGTTCCTGGTGACTGGCCCTCCACATCTAAGTCTGTCCCGTCTTCCATTGGGGTTGCATGGCTGTCCTATTTCCAGTTTTCATTGCGGACGGCAGTCTAACCATATGGACAAAACTCAAGAAAAGCTTGGCCCCATTAGTTTACACCAATTACAGATGGCATTAAACATTTTATCCTATGGGTTACAATATCACTGATGAGATCTTCCAGCCCCTCTGTGGCAGCTGTGCTTATTTGGGAGGTGAGGCCCTTTCGCTGCATGATATGGGGAAATAAAAAAATAAGAATTTACTCACCGGTAATTCTATTTCTCGTAGTCCGTAGTGGATGCTGGGAACTCCGTAAGGACCATGGGGAATAGCGGGCTCCGAAGGAGACTGGGCACTCTAAGAAAGAATTAGGACTACCTGGTGTGCACTGGCTCCTCCCTCTATGCCCCTCCTCCAGACCTCAGTTAGGGAAACTGTGCCCGGAAGAGCTGACACAATAAGGAAGGGATTTGGAATCCCGGGTAAGACTCATACCAGCCACACCAATCACACCGTATAACTCGTGATACTATATCCAGTTAACAGTATGAACAACAACTGAGCCTCACGAACAGATGGCTCATAACAATAACCCTTTAGTTAGGCAATAACTATATACAAGTATTGCAGACAATCCGCACTTGGGATGGGCACCCAGCATCCACTACGGACTACGAGAAATAGAATTACCGGTGAGTAAATTCTTATTTTCTCTGACGTCCTAGTGGATGCTGGGAACTCCGTAAGGACCATGGGGATTATACCAAAGCTCCCAAACGGGCGGGAGAGTGCGGATGACTCTGCAGCACCGAATGAGCAAACTCAAGGTCCTCCTCAGCCAGGGTATCAAACTTGTAGAATTTTGCAAATGTGTTTGAACCCGACCAAGTAGCAGCTCGGCAAAGTTGTAAAGCCGAGACCCCTCGGGCAGCCGCCCAAGAAGAGCCCACTTTCCTCGTGGAATGGGCTTTTACAGATTTAGGATGCGGCAGTCCAGCCGCAGAATGTGCAAGTTGAATCGTGCTACAGATCCAGCGAGCAATAGTCTGCTTAGAAGCAGGAGCACCCAGCTTGTTGGGTGCATACAGGATAAATAGCGAGTCAGTTTTCCTGACTCCAGCCGTCCTGGAAACATATATTTTCAGGGCCCTGACTACGTCCAGTAACTTGGAATCCTCCAAGTCCCGAGTAGCCGCAGGCACCACAATAGGTTGGTTCACATGAAAAGCTGAAACCACCTTAGGAAGGAATTGGGAACGAGTCCTCAATTCCGCCCTATCCATATGAAAAATCAGATAAGGGCTTTTACAAGACAAAGCCGCCAATTCTGATACACGCCTGGCCGACGCCAAGGCCAACATCATGACCACTTTCCACGTGAGGTATTTTAGCTCCACGGTTTTAGGTGGCTGAAACCAATGCGACTTTAGGAAATCCAACACCACGTTGAGATCCCACGGTGCCACTGGAGGCACAAAAGGAGGCTGAATATGCATCACTCCTTTAACAAAAGTCTGAACTTCAGGCAGTGAAGCCAGTTCTTTGTGGAAGAAAATCGACAGAGCCGAGATCTGGACCTTAATGGAACCCAATTTTAGGCCCATAGTCACCCCTGACTGTAGGAAGTGCAGAAATCGACCGAGCTGAAATTCCTTCGTTGGGGCCTTCCTGGCCTCACACCAAGCAACATATTTTCGCCATATGCGGTGATAATGTCTTACGGTCACATCTTTCCTAGCTTTAATCAGCGTAGGAATGACTTCCTCCGGAATGCCCTTTTCTTTTAGGATCCGGTGTTCAACCGCCATGCCGTCAAAAGCAGCCGCGGTAAGTCTTGGAACAGACAGGGCCCCTGCTGCAGCAGGTCCTGTCTGAGCGGCAGAGGCCATGGGTCCACTGAGATCATTTCTTGAAGTTCTGGGTACCAAGCTCTTCTTGGCCAATCCGGAACCACAAGTATAGTTCTTACTCCTCTCCTTCTTATTCTCAGTACCTTGGGTATGAGAGACAGAGGAGGGAACACATAAACCGACTGGTACACTCACGGTGTCACTAGAGCGTCCACAGCTATCGCCTGAGGGTCCCTTGACGTGGCGCAATATCTTTTTAGCTTTTTGTTTAGGCGGGACGCCATCATGTCCACCTGTGGCCTTTCCCAATGGTGTACAATCATTTGGAAGACTTCTGGATGAAGTCCCCACTCTCCCGGGTGGAGGTCGTGCCTGCTGAGGAAGTCTGCTTCCCAGTTGTCCACTCCCGGAATGAACACTGCTGACAGTGCTAACACATGATTTTCCGCCCATCGGAGAATCCTTGTGGCGGCTTCTGCCATCGCCATCCTGCTTCTTGTGCCGCCCTGACGGTTTACATGGGCGACCGCCGTGATGTTGTCTGACTGGATCAGCACCGGCTGGTGTTGAAGCAGGGCATTGTAAATGGCCCTTAGTTCCAGAATATTTATGTGTAGCGAAGTCTCCTGACTCGTCCATAGTCCTTGGAAGTTTCTTCCCTGTGTGACTGCCCCCCAACCTCGAAGGCTGGCATCCGTGGTCACCAGGACCCAGTCCTGTATGCCGAATCTGCGGCCCTCTAGAAGATGAGCACTCTGCAGCCACCACAACAGCGACACCCTGGTCCTTGGAGACAGGGTTATCAGCCGATGCATCTGAAGATGCGATCCGGACCACTTGTCCAACAGATCCCACTGAAAGATCCTTGCATGGAACATTCCGAATGGAATTGCTTCGTAAGAAGCTACCATCTTTCCCAGGACTCGCGTGCAGTGGTGCACCGACACCTGTTTTGGTTTTAGGAGGTCTCTGACTAGAGATGACAGCTCCTTGGCCTTCTCCTCCGGGAGAAACACCTTTTTCTGTTCTGTGTCCAGAACCATCCCCAGGAACAGTAGACGCGTTGTAGGAACCAGCTGCGACTTTGGATTATTCAGGATCCAGCCGTGCTGTTGTAGCACTTCCCGAGCTAGTGCTACTCCGATCAACAACTGTTCCCTGGACCTCGCCTTTATAAGGAGATCGTCCAAGTACGGGATAATTATAACTCCCTTTTTTCGAAGGAGTATCATCATTTCGGCCATTACCTTGGTAAATACCCTCGGTGCCGTGGACAGACGAAACGGCAACGTCTGGAATTGGTAATGACAGTCCTGTACCACAAATCTGAGGTACTCCTGGTGAGGAGGGTAAATGGGGACATGCAGGTAAGCATCCTTGATGTCCAGTGATACCATGTAATCCCCTTCGTCCAGGCTTGCAATAACCGCCCTGAGCGATTCCATTTTGAACTTGAACTTTCTTATATAAGTGTTCAAGGATTTCAAATTTAAAATTGGTCTCACCGAACCGTCCGGTTTCGGTACCACAAACATTGCGGAATAGTAACCCCGTCCCTGTTGAAGGAGGGGTACTTTGGTTATCACCTGCTGGGAGTACAGCTTGTGAATCGCCTCCAGCACCGCCTCCCTGTCTGGGGGAGTAGTTGGCAAGGCAGATTTGAGGAAACGGCGAGGGGGAGACGTCTCGAATTCCAGCTTGTACCCCTGAGATACCACTTGTAGAATCCAGGGATCCACCCGTGAGCGAACCCACTTGTCGCTGAAGTTCCGGAGACGGGCCCCCACCGCACCTGGCTCCACCTGTGGAGCCCCAGCGTCATGCGGTGGACTTAGAGGAAGCGGGAGAGGACTTTTGTTCCTGGGAACTTGCTGTTTGGTGCAGCTTTTTCCCCCTACCTCTGCCTCTGGGCAGAAAGGACGCGCCTCTAACCCGCTTGCCTTTCTAGGGCCGAAAGGACTGTACCTGATAATGCGGTGCTTTCTTTGGCTGTGAGGGAACATGGGGTAAAAATGTCGACTTCCCAGCCGTCGCTGTGGAAACGAGGTCCGAGAGACCATCGCCAAACAATTCATGACCCTTGTAAGGCAAAACCTCCATGTGCCTTTTTGAATCCGCATCACCTGTCCACTGCCGAGTCCATAATACTCTCCTGGCAGAAATGGACATTGCATTTATTCTAGATGCCAGTTGGCAAATATCCCTCTGTGCATCTCTCATGTATAAGACTACGTCTTTAATATGCTCTACAGTTAGCAATATAGTGTCCCTGTCAAGGGTATCAATGTTATCAGACAGGGAATCTGACCACGCAGCTGCAGCACTGCACATCCATGCTGAAGCAATAGCCGGTCTCAGTATAATACCCGAGTGTGTATATACAGACTTCAGGATAGCCTCCTGCTTTCTATCCGCAGGCTCCTTTAGGGCGGCCGTATCCGGAGACGGTAGTGCCACCTTCTTTGACAAGCGTGTGAGCGCTTTATCCACCCTAGAGGATGTCTCCCAACGTATCCTATCCTCTGGCGGGAAAGGGTACGCCCTTAGTAACTTTTTGGAAATTACCAGTTTCTTATCGGGGGAAACCCACGCTTCATCACACACTTCATTTAACTCTTCAGAAGGGGGAAAAACCACAGGTTGCTTTTTCTCCCCAAACATAATACCCTTTTTTGTGGTACCAGGGTTAATGTCAGAAATGTGCAACACATTTTTCATTGCCGTAATCATGTAACGGATGGCCCTATTGGAATGTACATTAGTCTCATCGTCGTCGACACTGAAGTCAGTATCCGTGTCGACATCTGTGTCTGCCATCTGAAGTAGCGGGCGTTTTTGAGCCCCTGATGGCTTTTGAGACGCCTGGGCAGGCACGGACTGAGAAGCCGGCTGTCCCACATCTGCTATGTCATCAAACCTCTTATGTAAGGAGTTGACACTGTCACGTAATTCCTTCCACATATCCATCCACTCAGGTGTCGACCCCGCAGGGGGTGACATCACATTTATCGGCACCTGCTCCGCCTCCACATAAGCCTCCTCATCAAACATGTCGACACAGGCGTACCGACACTCCGCACACACACAGGGAATGCTCTGACTGAGGACAGGACCCCACAAAGTCCTTTGGGGAGACAGAGAGAGAGTATGCCAGCACACACCACAGCGCTATAAATCACAGGGATGTACACTATAATGAGTGATTGATTTTACCCTATAGCAGCTATATATATATTATTTGCGCCTAAATTTAGTGCCCCCCCTCTCTTTTTTACCCTATTGAGCCTGGAAACTGCAGGGGAGAGCCTGGGGAGCGTCCTTCCAGCGGAGCTGTGAGAGGAAATGGCGCCAGTGTGCTGAGGGAGATAGCCCCGCCCCCTTCACGGCGGACTTCTCCCGCTTTTTTTATGGATATATGGCAGGGGATTTTACACATATATAGTCTTAATGACTATATTATGTGTATTTTTGCCAATGTAAGGTAATCTTATTGCAGCCCAGGGCGCCCCCCCCCCCCCAGCACCCTGCACCCATCAGTGACCGGAGTGTGAGGTGTGCAAGGGGAGCAATGGCGCACAGCTGCAGTGCTGTGCGCTACCTTAATGAAGACCGGAGTCTTCAGCCGCCGATTTCCTGGACGTTCTTCTTGCTTCTGGCTCTGCAAGGGGGACGCCGGCGCGGCTCCGGGACCGGACGACCGAGGCTGGGCCTGTGTTCGATCCCTCTGGAGCTAATGGTGTCCAGTAGCCTAGAAGCCCAAGCTAGCTGCAAGCAGGTAGGTTCGCTTCTCTCCCCTAAGTCCCTCGTAGCAGTGAGTCTGTTGCCAGCAGATCTCACTGAAAATAAAAAACCTAAATATACTTTATTTTCTAGAAGCTCAGGAGAGCCCCTAGTGTGCATCCAGCTCGAGCCGGGCACAGATTCTAACTGGAGGAGGGGCATAGAGGGAGGAGCCAGTGCACACCAGGTAGTCCTAATTCTTTCTTAGAGTGCCCAGTCTCCTTCGGAGCCCGCTATTCCCCATGGTCCTTACGGAGTTCCCAGCATCCACTAGGACGTCAGAGAAAAGGGATTTTGGTACTTACGAATAAATCCTTTTCTCTGAAAAGGAGACACTGGAGTAGTTGAAGACACTGGGGTATAGACGGTGGCTATAGGGAGCTAGCACTTTAAATTAAGAAGTGTAAAGGCTCCTCCCCCTCTATCCCCCATCATCCCCAGTGATCTCGCTGAGCCAAAAAAAAAAAAGTGGGTCCCAGGGACCCCACACTTTTAAAAATTGGGGTCCTACCTATCCTATTCTGGGTCCCATCGAAATGAAGATTATTAATCTTATTAATGATTCAAATATGAAACCCCACAACTTGATTTGGACACTACAAAAAGTGTTGCAAGGGGGAGAAGGGGGTGACAGTGCTGTTGGGCTGTGTAGAATACAGAACACTGCTCCAGAGCTGTACCTAGACATTTTGGTGCCCTTTGGCAGAAAGTAAATTGGTGGTCCCCCTCCCATACTGTAAAGTATGGACAGTGCACGCCGAAGGCGCGCATAAAAAATTTAGGGGTCTGGCTTTGTGGGGAAGGAGCTTGGCCACATAATAGTACCAATTCACATTACACCACAGAGTAGCGCCGCTTATACACATTGCACCAGGTAGAACCACCTATACACACTGCGCCAGGTAGAGCACGTTATACACTTTGCGCCAGGTAGAGCACGTTACACACATTCCACCAGGTACAGCACGTTACACAGATTGCGCCAGTTAGAACACGTTATACACATTGCGCCAGGTAGAGCACGTTATACACATTGCGCCAGGTCGAGCACGTTATATACACATTGCGTCAGGTAGAGCACGTTATACACATTGCGTCAGGTAGAGCACGTTATACACATTGCGCCAGGTAGAGCACGTTATACACATTGCGCCAGGTAGAGCACGTTATACACATTGCACCAGGCAGAGCACGTTATAAACATTGCGTCATGGTAGAGCACGTTATACACTTTGCGCCAGGTAGAGCACGTTATACACATTGCACCAGGCAGAGCACGTTATACACATTGCGTCATGGTAGAGCACGTTATACACTTTGCGCCAGGTAGAGCACGTTACACACATTCCACCAGGTAGAGCACGTTATACAGACTGCGCCAGTTAGAACACGTTATACACATTGCGCCAGGCAGAGCACGTTATACACATTGCACCAGGTAGAGCACGTTACACACATTGCACCAGGTAGAGCACGTTACACACATTGCACCAGGTAGAGCAGTATATAATGGCCACTGTGGGTGTGCATGTGATGGTCACTGTGTGGGTATGTGTGGGGGGTGTATGTTGGCCACTATGGGAGTATTTGATGTGTTTATAATGGACACTGAGGAGGTATGGGCAGAGTGTATGATCGGCACTGCCCCATCCTCCATATTTGCATCATTAACTGCCAACACTCTCCTCCCTCCCACACACATACGATCCCTCTGTTAGTTGATAACTTACTTAATCCCCCAGGGAGTGCAGCCGTATGCAGCCAGAGAGACACAGGCTTCCTCAATGATCGTGCTGCGCTGGTTAGTGAGAAGCCACTGTGTGTGTCATAACACAGCCCGCCCCAGCGCCTGCTCGCAGCTGCTTCTTACTGTAGTTTGGAGCAGCACGGCGAGCACGCTGGCGGACAGGGAGGAGGGACGTCACGTCTCAGCCGCACTTGAATGGGGAGACATTGCCGGCAGCGCGATTGGACGGGGAGAAGCTGCGGGCAGCGCGATTGGACGGGGAGAAGCTGCGGGCAGCGCGATTGGACAGGGAGAAGCTGCCGGCGGCGATTTGATGGCAAGAGAGGCACTGAAGAATAGTATTGGCAGAGACGCACTAGTCCGTTAGAGACAGCGCGTCCCGCGGGACCCGCTCATTTAAAAAAAAAAAAAAAGAGAGAGAGTCCCCGTCTGCTTGTAGCGCGTAAAAACGCGCTATAGCGCGTATTTTGCAATCACTGATCCCCCAGTTTAAGAAATGAGCAGGAGACAGGAGCCAAGAGAAAGAAAAAAAGAAGAACGAGGGGAGAAACACACACAACAAAACAAACTATAAACCTGAAAAATGACGAAGGCAGGGGAACAGCGCTAGGCGGGCGTCCAGTGTACCCTGTGGCATTAGAGAAGAGGAGGTATCGATAAGTACCAAAATCCCATTTTTTAATTCAGCCACTAGGGGACACTGGAGTAGCTGAGGACACTGGGGACGTCCCATAGTTTCCCCTCTAGACGGGACAGCGCCAAGGTACCTGCAAAACTAAGCGGACAAAACCTAGAAGCTGGGGCCGCAAATGTGTCAAACTTGTAGAATTTAACAAAAGTCTGAATCCTGGACCAAGGTGTCGCTCGGCAGAGTTAAGTCATGGTGGCCCCACAACTAGCTGGCCACGACACTCTCCCAGAACGTGTGGCATGAGCAGATAAGACCAGAGGTCGTTGAGCCTTGCTAAGGTAAGCCTGACGAATCGTCAATCTAAACCATCAAGCCAAGTCTGCTTTGCAGCTGGCCACCCCCTGCAGGGTTCAAAGAACGAATAAAGCATCAGATTTCTGTAAAGGTGCCATTCAGGCAGCATAAATAGTCAAAGCTCTAACCACATCCAGGGTAGAAGGCGCACCATAATCATTCAGTAAAGATGGAACTACAATAGGCTGATTGACATGAAAAGCCGAAACAACTTATGAAAGAAGGCGAATGTGTCCTCAAATCTGCACCACCCTCATGAAAGATAAGGCAAGGTGGTTCTCAGGATACCGCACTTAACTCAAAAAACCTCTGAGTCAAAGTAAAGGCTAGTAAAAAATTATCGCCCTGCCATACAAAGTATGTCAGGTCCACATGTTCCAGAGGCTCAAAGAAATAAGCCTGGCTGAAGGTAAGCACGAAATTCAAGTCCCAAGGTGCTGGGTGGCACAAAAGAAGGCTGTACTCTGAGAACTCCCTGTAAGAAAGTCTGCGCTGGAAGAATACTGACAATGCGGAAACTTGTACCTTTAGAGATCCTAGACGGAGTCCTGAATCTAATCCTGCCTGAAGAAAAACAGAAATGAGACAGGCAAAAAGGACCCTGTTGGAAACATGTAACGTACACACCAGGCCACAGAAGAGCGCCATATGCGATGGTAATGGGCTGCTGTAACTGGTTTTCTTGCCCGCAACCTTGTGGGAAAATCTGCATCCAGAATCTCTTGACAGCTCAAGATGGCTGCCTCAACAGCCACTCCGTTAACATAGCCGTGGTAAATGGTTGTAACAGATCTGGCCGTAGTTGGCCACGGATCGCCTGCCAGGAGAGAGCACAGGTCCGAGAACCAGGCCCTCCAAGGTCAATCTGGCACTACCAGAAGGACAGTGGTCAATTCTCGCTTGATTCTCTTGCGGACTTGACGAAGAAACTGAAAAGGTGGGAACAGGTAGACAAGGTACTATGGCCAGAAGACGTTCGAGCGCCCACTGATTCAGCTTGCAGATCCCGTGTGGACACATACCATGGAAGTTGGCATCCAGCGTAAATCACCATGAGGTCCACTTATGGGCAACCCCACCGCAGAACAAGAGCTCTGAGCACTTCTGGGTGAAGAGTCCCTTTACCTGGATGAAGATCCTGTTGACTGAAATAGTCGGCCTCCTCGTTGTTCACACCAGGGAAAAAACACGAGCGAGAGAATCATGTCGTGTTCGGCCCACATTAGAAGTCTCACTCTCTCTCGCATGGCCATGCGACTTCGGGTTCCGCCTTATCTGCTAACATAAGTGACTTGTCATGTTGACCAACTGTACTCTTACTGCTCTGGAGTGGAGTAAGTGGGCACTTCCAGCAAAGCATTGGAGCTCTTCTTATTACAAATACCTTTATCGTCAACCATGTTTCTTGGTTTGACCAATGCTCCCGGAATTGAAAAATCCAGTACTATCGCACACCAACCTCTGAGACTGACTTCGGGCAGGACAATTATATCCCACAGTACGAATCTTTTGCGCACTATGAGATGGTTTATCTGAAGTCACCAGAAGAGCAACACTTTGGTCCTTGGAGTTAAACCTATAATCCTATGGAGTTGCAGACGAAACCCCAACCATTGGTAGAGGAGGTCCAGTTGGAAAAGTTAAAAATAAATCGACTGAACTGTAGAGCTTTATCTTCTGGAAGGACAAAAAAAACGTCCAGCACACTCATGTCCAGGATAATCCCTAGAAACTGAAGGCGCTAAGATGGCTGAAGGTCGGATTTGTTGAACCTGATTATAGAACAGTGTTGTGCTTAGAAGTTGTACGAGAGCAACGCAGATTTCAGGAGAAGATCCTCAGACGGAGGTCTGACGAGAAGGTCATTTATCTATGGAATAACCATGACCCCTAAAGATCTATGGTGTCACACAGTTGCGTTTGGCTGCAATGATTGTCATGATAGTAAAAAAACCCAAAAAAACCTCTGTTAGATTTGGAGAGACTGCTTTCGGATGGCAGATGTTCTTAACAGCCACCTAGCCTCCCCTTTTCACATTGGGATATGGAGGTACGCATCCTTAATGTCCTGGAACATTATAAACTCCTCGGGCTCTAGGCTTGCAATGACTGACTTGATGGAATCCCTCTCGAATCGGTAGTAGGCCACAACCTGGTTTAGGGATTTTATGTTTAGGATGGTCTTACCAATCCGACTGGTCTTTGAAACTACAGACAGAATTGAATAACAACAACAGCCCTTTACCCTCTGAATGAGGACTGGCTTCAATACTGCTGTGAAGAACAAACCGGTGGAGAAACCTGTAATTCTAATTTGCGAACCCACTTATCGTTGGATAAGTAAAAACAGACCCTCTGGAAGTACCGCAGGTGGGTACCAAGGTGGGAACAAAACTAGCTATGCCACAAGTGTCCTCTGTTGGTTTTGGCTCCTGGTACCAGCCATTGAGGTGCTTTTAGCCTCGGTCTCTAGTTCTTTTAGTCTGAACGGTGTCTCCTCTCGCTCTGCCGCAAAAAGGACGGTGGAGCGGAAAGAAGGTCCCGTATAGGAACGTCTAGGCTTCGAAATGGTCATTGTAAAAATGTAGACTTTTCAGCAGTGGCCTGGGAAATCCATTTAACCAATTAAGGACCAAAAAGGATCTTTACCGTGAACAGAAGTGCTTCTACAGCCCTCCAAGACTCTCATCAGCCTGCCATGTGCACGGGTCCTGGAGGTACTGCAATACCAGGTCAATGCGTGGAGTGGACAGAGCAAGCTCTTCTTCCATTTCCCCGTTTTAAAAATTCCATTTAATATAAGGCCCCAGTTAGGGTGTGTATCAGATATTAAACGGATAAGAACAGATACTACACTTAATCTTAGCCAAAAGGCAGAGAAGCAATAATAACCAGTCCCATCTTGGTCTTGAACCCAGGCAAAGTAGAGTTGTGTTTCTGTGCAATTACAGCCTTCTCCAAAATGAAAATTTCTGATGTCTGTCTGGGAGAAGAATCCATAAACTTGACCAACCGTCCCCAGATCTGGCCAACCGTCCAACAGATCTGGCCAACCGTCCCCAGGGCTGGTCCAGTGGAAACAGAGGAGGAAGGAACAGGCGGGTGACCGTGTGAAGGGCCCTCCAATCTGGCTGCCTCCGTCTCAACATGAGGCTGCCCGCTCATAGGTTATATCAGCCAATATTCCCGCAAGGGTAGCTGCCCATGGAGGAGTAGTGCTGGTATCCTTGGATTACATAGCATTCAGAGCGAAACCTTCTAGGTTGTGTTAGCCGTTCTCCTGTCTATCATTGTCAGAACTAAACAGACACACAGACACTCAGAAAACACAGTAATAGAAAGAGATTAGGCAAGGAGGATAGAGGGAGAGATACACCACTCTCTACGGATGGCACCCTAGCGTACTGCTAGTCTCATCCCTGCATACTTACAGCCTCTAGGAGGCTAGTGCACCAAGGATGTTGCAGTGGAAATATTGAGGCAGATAAAGCTTCAAGATGGTGTCAGTTCTTATCCTCGCTGTTGGAGAGAGGAGACAGTAAAACATTGAGCAAATCAACAACATTGCCTCTTGCTAGGGAGCTCACCCTGCTCAGGCTGACAGGGCTATGTGACTCGGCCCCATTGCTCACCACTGCTGCGGGGACCTGCTCTTTTGGGTTCCCCCTCTATGTAACAAGCAGCCGCCCACAGCACTATAAAACTGTGAGCATGCGGGCATTTGAACCCAGGGCCCTACCGGTGAATTAACTGTTGAAACACCTGGGGATGTAGGCCGTGTCTGCTGAGGAAGTCCGCTTCCCAGTTGTCCACTCCTGGAATGCATATGGGCGAGATGGCCCGTGCGCTGGCCTCCACCCAGAAGAGTATTTTTGACACTTCTCGCATTGCTGCTCTGCTTCTTGTTCCCCCTTGTCTGAAGCAGACGGTGGCGTACGCATGGCGGTGGCGTACGCAGACTGAACCTGGATCGCCCGATCCCTCAGGAGATGGGAAGCCTGCAGAAGGGCATTGTAAATTGCCCTGAGTTCCAGGACGTTTATCGGCAGAGTAGATTCCTGACTTGACCATATCCCCTGGAACTGGGCCCCATGGGTCACAGCCCCCCAACCCCGGAGGCTGGCATCCGTTGTCCGTAGAATCCAGGATTGGATATTGAAATTCCTGCCTCCTACCAGGTGAGGAACTTGTAGCCACCATAATAGAGAAATCCTAGCTTTTGGAAATAAGGTCACTTCCTGAGGCATGTGAAGGTGAGATCCTGACCATTTGTCCAGCAAATTCAGCTGAAATGGCTGGGCATGAAATCTGCTGTATTGGATTGCCTCGTAAGCAGCAACCATCTTGCCCAGCAAATGTATGCAAAGATGTATGGACACCTTGCGAGGACGGAGCACTGAGCGGACCAAAACCTGGATAGCCAAGGCCTTGTCCATCGGAAGAAACACCTTTTGAGACACTGTATCCAGTATCATTCCCAGGAATTGGAAACGTTGGGTCAGTTCCAGGTGAGATTTCTGGAAGTTTAGAATCCACCCATGATCCGTAAGCAGGTGAGTCATCAGATGGATGCTGTGCAATAGACGCTCCCTGGACATAGCCATTATCAGGAGATCGTCCAAATAGGGGACTATGTTGACTCCCATCATGCGCAGTTGCAGCATCATCTCCGCCATGACTTTGGTGAAGACCCTTGGAGCTGTGGACAGGCCAAAGGGCAAGGCCTGGAAATGGTCGTCCAAAATGGCAAACCTGAGCTAAGCCTGATGAGGGGGCCACATGGGAATGTGTAGGTAAGCATCCTTAACATCCAGGGATACCAAGAATTCCTACTCCTCCAGACCAGACACCACTGCCCGCAGGGATTCCAACTTGAATTTGAAAACCCACAGATACAAGTTTAGAGACTTCAGGTTTAAGATGGATTGCACCGAACCGTCCTGTTTTGAAATGACAAAAAGACTGGAGTAAAACCCCCTTTTGTGTAACGGAGGAGGTACTGGAACCACGACCCCTGTCCGCAAAAGTTTTTGAATTGCCTCTTGCAAGGTATCTTTTGCTGTGGGTAAAACTGGTAAGCCCGATTGGAAAAATCTGGGAGGAGGAAGCGCTTGAAATTCAAACCGGTATCCCTGGGAATTGAGATCCCTGACCCAAGGATTCCGGCAGGACTTTGCCCACACGTTGGCGAAGTGTTGAAGGAGAGCACCCACCTGAAAGTCGCCTTGCTGCTGGGGCCAACTGTCACGCGGAAGGCTAAGCGGCAGGGGATCCGGTGGTCTGGTCCAGGGATGCAGCAGTTGCAGGTTTACGGGACTTACCACGAGATCCTCTAGGAGTGGTGGAGACTCCCCGGCCCCTGCCTCTGAACCTTGCCACACGAAAGGACTGCAAGGAGGGTCCTATGTAAGAACGTCTAGCAGGTGACGCAGCCAATGGCAGATAGGTTGACTTACCCGCCGTTGCCTGGGAAATCCATTTATTTAATTCGACCCCAAACAAGGCATCACCTGTAAAAGAGAAGAAGATTTTCTACACCCTTTTTGGAATCAGCATCCGCTGACCAATGACGCAACCACAGAGCTCTGCATGCCGAAACTGCCATAGCAGTAGTGCGGCCATTTATCTTACACAATTCCTTTATAGCCACGCTCATAAAATTTGCAGCATCCTGTATGTGCTGCAGCAGAGTAATGACCTCATCTTGGGGCAGATTGTCTATTCCAGTAGTTCTCAAACTCGGTCCTCAGGACACAGTGCATGTTTTGCAGGTAACCCAGCAGGTGCACAGGTGTATTAATTACTTACAGACACATTTTAAAAGGTCCACAGGTGAAGTTAATTATTTCACTTGTGATTCTGTGAGGAGACCTGCAAAACATGCACTGTGTGGGTCCTGAGGACCGAGTTTGAGAACCTGTGGTCTATTCCATAAATATTATTGGACCACTTGACCATTGCCCTGGAAATCCACCCACAAACTATTGTGGGATGCTGTGCTACGCCTGCTGCCGTATAAACTGCCTTGAGAGTGGTCTCAATTTTACGATCAGCCGGCTCTTTTAGGGAAATAGCCCCTGGCACCGGCAGTACCAACTTCATAGACAGTCTGGACATAGACGTAGCCGCTGACGGGATTTTTTCCCATACCTTCCTGTACTCAGCTGGAAGGGGAAAGGTAGCTAAAAACCTCTGAGGAATTTTACATTTCTTATCAGGGTTAAACCATGCTTCCCTGGCCAGGGAGTTTAACTCTTTAGACACAGGAAAAGTTGCTCAGGTCTTTGGTGTGACATTAAAGTACAACTCATCTGGTTCTAACTCCTGATCCGGTATGTGAAGAACCTCTATTAACCTCGCAAAAATGAGGGCCTCTACCCCTGGGGACAGAGAGCTGTCCTCATCTATATCAGGCTGATCAGAATCAGACTGGAGCACCTGTGGCAGTGAGTGTTTATGTGAAACCAACAGAGGGGGCTGAGAAGCCTTTCTGGTATCTGCTGCTTTTGCCATACAATCAATAGACTGTTTTAACACCTGTCTCTCCTATTTAGATGCAGCTAATTCTGAATTAACATTCTGAATCATACTTTTAAAATGATAAAGCAGGTCAGGTGCCTGTGAACTGTGTCCCTGAGGAGACAAGGAGCACTGGTTCACACATGAGTTACAAGCAGCACACATAACCATGTCCACAGACATCTTGAAACAACTATAATATAGCGCAGCTCACTGGAAAACACCCCCACACAGACCCAAGAGAGCCCCTGGAGAGACACGGTGGAGCGGAGAACAGCACACAGAGCACAGCCGCAGTGTGTGTGAAATAATGTGTAAAACTTGATACAAGTGCCGCGGCGCTACCGTTGTAGTACTCCCCTCCTTCTATGACCCCCTGGTACCATTACAGAGTCTGTAACAGTGCGGGTCCGTGGAGGAGCAGCGTGCATGCAGCCTTGATGATCCGCAGCAGCAGGAAATGGTGCCTTCCCGCCTCTGGTCCCGCTCCGGGAAGTCCTGCCCAGCTGTAATGGCGCGCGGCCCCTCACAGTATTATACTGGCCCTGAGTAAATTTTACACGTATAACAGCACAGACAAGCCCTAAAGGGCAGTAAGCACTGCGGGGTATGAGCCCCGAGCCAGTTTTGTCCGCGGGCGGGAACCGCAGCTCGTGGCCCGTGACCGCCGCCAAACTGCACCGGGGACCAGCTAACCGGGACTCCGGTGTAACACTCACCGCACCGCGATCTTCAGCATCTGTTAGAGGGTGGCGGCTAGCTGCTGGTCTGGGCACAAATACTAACGATGTGTGATCAGCACCTCAGGAGCTCAGTGTCCTGTCAGCTGGGATTACGAACCATTAACCCAACCCTCAGGAGGTTGGTTCGGTCCCCCCTCTAAGTCCCATGAAGCAGCTAGCCTGGTTGCCAACCAGGACTACCTGAAAACAATAAACTAAAACAAAATTTAAAGGAAACTCTCTGGAGCTCCAGAAAAATGCACCCGGCTTCTTGGGCACATTTTTCTAAACTGAGTCTGGTAGGAGGGGCATAGAGGGGAGGAGCCAGCACACACATACACACACTAAAGGTTTTAAAGTACCAGGCTCCAGTGCACCTGATCTATACCCCATGGTACTAAAGTACAGATCCCCAGTATCCACTAGGACGTAAGAGAAATGGGCTTTAATTGGATAGCCCCATAATAACCATCGGTCAAAAAGCACATTATCAGCTTTTTCGGGAAAGAATGATGGGGGCTAATTGAATATCGGCCTCAGTGCGGGAAAACCCATATAAACATTAAATAAATAGGCCCTTATTATTTTGCTTTAGAGACAGCACATCTACACGATGAACATTATTTCATAGGTTTCAAATATCATTGACAAAAATAGATCTCAAACTAAAACGACGCTTACAAAGTCCAGACGATCCTCCTGGTGCAGGAACTGTGCAATGTCCTGCGGAGTAGAGCCCAACATCGTCTGCTCTTGAAGATACTGAATTCCTCTTTTTGGTTTCTTGTTGAACCTAAGTGTAAGAATGCTAGCTCAGTATCCAACTAGATTTGTAAATCAAAGTGATGCACAGTACATGATCAATAATACAATGCTCATGTACCTGCCATGATTCATTGAACCATATAATAGTCAATCATATGAAAGAGTGATAAAATTGATTAAGCAACAGATGAATGTGATAATAGAATTTGTACTCACAACTCGATTCCATGCTCAATAATTTCCTTCTGTTGTTTGATAACTTCAAACTGTTCTGGGTCATCAGGGACAGAAGTTTGGGTACTGGTGCTGCCAATCCCAGAGGAGACCGTTGAGTCCAGTGAGCTAGCGCTGCTTCTGCGTGCTGAGATTTCTGGGGTTTTATTTTCACTGCTCTCAAAATCAGAGGATTTCTCTTGACCTAAACATATAGCAAATGGCAGGATTAATAGAGTCAACAACTGAACAAAGTCATATTTACAGAGATGAGATGTCATTGCAGGTAAATCCCCACAAATACTGTACACCAACTCATGTCAGCTCTGCATAATGCCGTCTATCGCTAAGGTTAGCCATTTAAATGATACTGCACATAGCAGAATAGTCCTCATTTCAAATACGAGGGGTGAGCAATATGCTTTACGGATGTGCAGTGCATAGGTAGACACATTCTGACTGCCTGATTGCGAACTGTAATTGCTGACTAACGTTTTTGTAAAATGCCAGGGCACAGAACCATATATAAGCAGCACTGCACACCGAAGAAGTCACTATGTTCACTTCCTTCATGATCTCGTTATGGAGCTCAGAGGCCACTGGACAGCCATGATCTTCTAAAACTACAAGAGTGGTCTGTGACAGCAGGAGAGTTTTGACCAACTGCAAGCTGCTTTTGTTGAGGTAGAACCGACCCGAACCACTTTGTTGGAGTGGTTTGGAGAAGTTCAGTATGGGAAACAGTTCCTGGAAGACTAGGGGGGTAATTCATAGTTGATCGCAGCAGCAAATTTGTTAGCAGTTGGGCAAAACCATGTGCATTGCAGGGGGGACAGATATAACATGTGCAGAGAGAGTTAGATTTGGGTGGGGTGTGTTCAAACTGAAATCTAAATTGCAGTGTAAAAACAAAGCAGCCAGTATTTACCCAGCACAGAAACAAAATAACCCACCCAAATCTAACTCTCTCTGCACATGTTATATCTGCTCCACCTGTAGTGCACATGGTTTGCCAAACTGCTAACACATTTGAGCTGCGATCAACTCTGAATTACCCCCTAGGAGCGGTGCAGCTGACCTGTGTTCGCCAGGGTCACTGTGGCCCAGTTAGAGAAGAACAGGCTTCTCATTAAGATCCATCCTTTTGATACTCCATGAAAGGCTTAACCGGAGCAAGGTTTCTGCAGGCTGGGTGTCCCATAAGCTGTAGGAGGCTCGGGTAACTTGGTGCCGCAACATGCTGGCAAGGTTTGATGGTGGTCACTCAAACTCAGTCTGAGATCATCAGTGGCAATGAATGCTTGTTCTACAGATTCGACCCCAAGACCAAACAAACAAGTCAGCCCAGTGGATGCCCGTTGGAAATGAGCCGTCATAGAAGTTCTGACGTGAGCACAGCATGGCCAAGCAGATGGTGGCTGTTTTTGTGCCCAAGAGTGGTCATGTGGCTACCGTAACACTCATGCATCAGCGCATGGACTGGTACGCCAACCAATGCCTGCTGCAAGTGCTGGAAGCCATTTCCAGGCGCCGTCCAAGAACTTGCATTCGTGGTGACCTTCTCCATCATGACAATGCACTTGCCCACAAATCCAGGAAAGTGGGGGATTTTCTGGCCCATGAACTTACCCAGGACCTTGGTCCTCCGCCGTACAGTCCAGACCAGGCCCCCTGCAACTTCAAATTACCACAAATCAAGCAAAAGATGCTTAAGATTCGTTTTGAGTGAGTGGAAGCTGCAGTGACGCTACAGCACTGGTCCAGCTGCTTCACCTAGTGCTTTGAGTATTCACTTTGTTTGTAAATAATACTTTTTATGAATCTGGAAACTTACTGCACACCCCTTGTATTGGATAAATTAGAAGTAATAATTTTTGCCTATTACTGTTTACCTAGCCTGAGTAAAAGAGGACTAATGATATTAGAGCTGCTGCAGCCAATTTCTCTCATGATGGCCTGACGGCAGCAGTGCTGGACCCCTTTTCTGCATCACCCATAGGACTGTAATGAATCCCTGTGCAAGCTGCCCATTATTAGGTCACTCAAATAGGTAATTAGAGAAGATCAGTTGTATTACTGACATGATTCCACCCTTTTTCTGGCCTGATGGTAAAGTCACTGACACCCTTCTCTTACCAAGGATGGACTGGTGGTTAGGATTGACATAGAGGTCCTTGCTCCACTCAACCATACATTTCAGTATGGAGACCAGGCACTCCAGACCCTTCTTCCGAAGACTGAGCTCCTGCGGTCAGACACAAAACAATTCTCAGTCTATCATTACTTTGACTCTTCATACAATTTACATTTATTAAAAGCTTTGAAATAAATAAAAAATCCACTCCCTATAAACTTCCCTTATAAATATAAAACAGCATTAAGCTTGCTCCCTGTTATCGCTCGCTATGAATGTCAACACAGGAGACTGCAACATATTTCCTTCCTGCAGCCACATACACAGAACATCAGTATCATAGATCCTTTCTTCTCTTCCATTCCAGTGGCGTTTCAGTAAAGAGATACACAAATGTAATCTGGCAACAAACACTGCACATACCTGGACAGTACTTTAACACAACAACAAATAACCAACAGGTCCAGAGAAAACACTGTAATGTAACAAAAAACCAAACATGACCAGAGAACACACAGTAATTTAACAAAACAACAAATAACCAAACATGACCAGAGAACACACAGTAATGTAACGCAGCAACAAATAACCAAACATGACCAGAGAACACACTGTAATATAACGCAACAACAAATAACCAAACATGACCAGAGAACACACTGTAATATAACGCAACAACAAATAACCAAACATGACCAGAGAACACACTGTAATATAACGCAACAACAAATAACCAAACATGACCAGAGAACACACTGTAATGTAACGCAGTAGCAAATAACCAAACAGATCCAGAGAACACAGCAATGCACAGATGTGTCCTCATACATCCAGCCTCAATACACTATGCAGCGTCAGATGCTTGGCGAGAGTGAGCTGCCAGGTCACATGCAACTCAGCTAATGTCCCTCTTTTGCAGAAAATGCATCTTAGTCACAAAACGATGCTAATACACACACATACAGGTGCTGAAAATCAAATTAATCAGCACAGTTTCCTTCTGTGTCCTAGTTGCACCTAAAATGCATTTTCGTCAAAAGAGACGCCCAACACTAGCAGTCTCTTACAGGGAGGGGCAACTGCAGCAATGATGTATGAGGATAGATCTGTAATACAGCAACAAACAACCAAACCGGTCCAGAGAACACAGTGATGTAACAGCAATAAATAACCATGATAAAAGACCCAGACGACAAACAAATGTAATACGATATGCAGTTGTGGTTAATTATAATTATATTCTTCTACATCTTTTTCAAGACCTCTGTAAATGTTCCTTGGCATGTTGTCAATCAACTTCTGGGTCACATACTAACTGATGGCCACCCATTATTGCCTAATCAATGCTTGGAATTTGTCAGAATTTGTGGGGTTTCTGTTTGTGCACCCACCTCTTGAGGATTGACCACAAGTTCTCAATGGATTAAGGTCTGGGGATTTTTCTGACCATGGACCCAAAATGTTGATGTTTTGTTCCATGAGCCACTTAGTTATCACTTTTGCCTTATGGCAAAGTGCTACATCATGCTGGAATGGTTGGGAAAAGTTGCTCTTGGAGGATGTTTTGGTACCATTAATTATTCATGGCTGTGTTCTTAGGCAAAATTGTGAGTGAGCCAACTCCCTTGGTTGAGAAGCTACCACACACATGAATGGTCTCAGGATGCTTTACTGTCGGCATGACACAAGGACTGATTGTATCACTCACCTTTCTGGATGGACAAACAAAACCCCACAAATTCTGACAAACTCCAAGCATTTATTAGGCAAGAATGGGTGGCCAGTCAGTCAGTATGTGGCCCAGAAGTTGATTGACAGCTTGCCAGGGCAAATTGCAGCGGTCTTGAAAAGAAGTGTCAACACTGCAAATATTGACATTTTGCATAAACTTGATGTAATTGTCAATAAAAGCCTTTGACACTTATGAAATGAGTTTAATTTTACTTCAATATCATTAAACATCTGACACCATAGTAACATCTGACAAAAAGGTCTACAAACACTGAAGCAGTAAACTTTGTGAAAACCAATACTTCTGTCACTCTCAAAACTTTTGGCCACGGCTGTACACACAACCCTCATCTTTTACTACCAACTTGTCATTCCTTCCATAAACTCCTCCTTTCTTTGACCTGCCACTCCTCCATTCTCTCAAGTACTCACCTGTAAAGGCGTCATTCCAAGCTCATGGCCACTCCTTCCCTGAGCGATTTTAGACAAATCATTTACAAGTCGTTCAAATATATTAGCAGCATTTAAGTCACAGTCATAGTTCACGTAAATGTCCACGACACACTGAGCATCTAAATCAGGAGAAAATATCACATTACTGATTTATCGTACATGTGCTACGTATTCATGCCAAACATTACTTAGCAATCTGCAGCTATATCTGGACTGTTTAAAGTAGTGAAATATCAAGCACAGCCTTCATCCCTATACAGTATAATTCAGCTCGGATTTATTTTATTTTTTTAGATGTTAGAAGTACAAATCAAACGCGACATTTATCAAGTAAATAGCAGACAAATGACAAAGGGCCTTACCACCAGCATTATTATCTGCATGCGATACTGGGAAGGTGACTTATCATAGCAGAGTACAAGACCCCTGTAAAGAACTAATATCGGGCAGCAAACATTCATGATTGAGCCACCAAGTACCATATACCTGCACAAATCCTTGTCAGAGTCTGTATCACCATCCACTTGTGCTCAAATGAACTTGTTGAAGTCTCCAATATATTTAAAAAGATTTCTTTAAAAAAAACCTAAAATAGAAACATGATCACAGGACACGTATATTTCTGTGGCATATGTCATCTCAGTACAGTGGTTTCCAAACTCGGTCCTCAAGGCACCCTAACTGCCCAGGTTTTAAGGATATACTTGCTTAAGTACAGGTGATTTAACCAGTTGCTCAGTCAGTTTGATATTACCATCTGTGCACAAGCAAGGAAATCCTTAAAACCTGGACTGTTAGGGGCCCTTGAGGACTGAGTTTGGAAAACCCTGGTCTACACAACAAACGTACCACTCCACTACTTACCTCTACTTGCATTTTTAAGTGCATCTTAAAATTGGATAGCAGACTGAGGAATATGGCTAGGGAGAGTTCAAAGACGTCAGGAACTGAGGACACCCCATTTTTAGATAAGGCTACACAGAGGTATTGCTTGATTGCATTGATAAACATTTCATGAGTCCTAAAAACAGGGCCGGCATTCTGCAATACTGACAGGAGGAGCTGGAGGGAGATAATCTTAGAACGCAGCTCGTGGGACCTGGATGTAGAAGAATATAATTAATCACAACAGCATACCATGCATAATTAACATGTAACATACTGTAGCAGATGGCCCACAGATAAAAAAAAAAAAAATGCTAAATGTGAGCAAATTAGTAGAACATTTACATATTATGTAACGAGGTCAATTGAAAAAGTTATATGCACACAGTTTGAATGACCCAAGCTTTTATAGTTGCCCATAATTATTTGCCATATGGGGCATTCCAGCCAGCAGTGGCTCACAAGGAGGCATAAACGGGGGGTTATTTATGTCCAATCCTTTTGGAAGTCGCTGGGGATAGAGAGACTCCTTCAGGATATGGCACAATAATTGTCCTAAAGTGTTACCTACACGATCTTCTATTGTATATTACCATCCTGCTGGACACACGTTTTTCAAAGGTCTGCATGACAGAACCATAGAAGAGAGAACAGAAAGAAAGAAAAAAAACTTATGTAAACTGTAAATGGGAAAACTGAAGTGTAAAAGGCTGGGTGTGCAATATCCCCTAATGGGTTTGTAATAAAATATTCAACATATGTATAAAGAAAAAAATCCTGTTTTCAGCTGATTTACTGGCAATGTGAACACCCTTCCTCAGAAAGGTAAATCAAGGTGCTGTTATTAGCACTAGTTTGCTGAAGATGGTTATGGCACATAGGCACCCTATACGCCGGCCCTGAATGGATCCCAGGAAAAATTCCACAGCGGGAGGAAGCTCTATAATTGAACCGGGGATTGGTCGGAAGATCTTGTGAACTTGCTTAGATATGTCAATAAATTGAAACATTATATCAACTGAACAGCGAGTGCCGCCTGATACTTATTCTCTATATGCTGAGACTACCCTTCTGCTTCAGAGTCTGCATGGGCTGAGCTGCTGTCTGCAGCGACAGAGCTCTGCCCACCAGAGCCAGGAGAATAGAACAGGCAGGCGGTGTGAGTGTTGCTAAGCAACAGCCCCAGAAGTAATACAAAAGTAAATGAAAAAAGATCTACAGCACAAAAACCCCTGAATGCCCTGTGCAGGAGGCGGAGTATAGGGGAGGAGGCTGCCTTAAAAGTTAACTGTTTAGCGCCCAGACTCCTCCAGCACCGGCTACACCGCATGGTTCTCCAGTGTCCCTCATGGCTGAAAGAGAAATATCTATATGTAGATTATATAGACCCATGGGCACTCATTCAACAAAAGAAACATGTTCTGAGTGCACAACAATAATAATAATAATAATGATGATGAAAAACTGTATCCAGCAGGATAGGGATATGGAACCCTTTAGAATATTTCAAGTAGTAACATACCTATGAGAGCCTAGGTCCCCAGGGATCAGTGTAGAGAAAAAGTGCTAAAATCACTGGAGAGGATTGTAAAATGCTTGTGCCATGAACTTAGCTGAAAAGAAACAAACTTAAGTGCTGTGTTATGTATTTTAAATTATGGCACAAAAAAGTCCAGGTAAAGTCCTGTCAAGTGACCTCTATCTGATATAATAACGGTAGCCTTTACCAGTCTGCAGGTAAGGCAAACTATTACACTGGCTTGCTCAAGGGCCGTACGTGAATCCAGTAGACTGTAGAGGAATGGAGCAGTATTGCGTAACAGTAATATGATAATTTTTCTTAACACTTATACATTCATAGAGCCACAAATGCTTCTTCTAGGACCAACAATGCAGAGTGGCTTAACTCACCTGGGGTCTGGTGGGCCATCCCCAAGGGGTTTCATGGAAAGCTTACAGAGGGAGCGGAACACAAGAAAGGCGTCTTTCTGGAGGATGTGGGAGAATCTAGCACCAGAGTGTTGACCGTGGAGAGAATCAGTTTCCTTAATATAGCCAAAAAATACATATATATATTTATACTAGATGCCTCACTACTCCACATTCTTTCATAAGGTTAGAGACATACTTTATATTACTCTCAGTAACATGTTAAAGAGGAGTCAAACGTGTGTGTAATCACTCAAAATGATGCTTCCATTTCCTCAGCCAAACCCAGATATAGGAGTAGGACATCTACACCCCAGATAGAGAGTGGACCGTACCAGGTTATCGGTTGAAGACAAAGACCGCCCGTCATCTGCTATTCCATTAGTCTGGATGTTCTCAGGAGGAGAGAAATCAGTGGGTTTTGGATCACGCATAATGTTCTCTTTCTCTTCCAGCTCTGTGGAGTAATCATGCACATTACATAAGGGCAGCGTAGTGCTGACAGTCCCAGTTGCCAAGGGCCAATAATACAACATTTTTTTGGTCTGTTCTTTCCTACACAGATCTCTTTCATTATAGATCTGCACTTTGGGCCTGATGCTGAGATGTACAAACACCAGTTTACACGGAATAATATCTGAACATTTGTACTGCGTATGCCCACAAAATAAACTGCAAATCTATGCATATTTGGTCGAATGTGATACTTGAGCCTGCTGACCACTATAGGGGTGGGGTATGGGATGGTCTAACTTTAAATAAGTACA
This sequence comes from Pseudophryne corroboree, assembly GCF_028390025.1. Lineage (NCBI taxonomy): Eukaryota > Metazoa > Chordata > Amphibia > Anura > Myobatrachidae > Pseudophryne > Pseudophryne corroboree. Next base: position 232,675,406 of record NC_086446.1, read on the forward strand.
GTAAGAGTGCATTTGAAAAACTGCAAACAGATGCAAACCTGCACAAAGACATATATACTATCAGTAGCCTTAGCAACTGCAGGTGCCTGTGGCCTGGTGAAAAGACATGCACATGAAAACATTTCTAAGCTACGTCCACCTGGGGTGAGCATAGGAAAGCACTGTGCGGTGTATGTAAATGGCCAGATTCTGTGTCAGGGTCAGGCAGCACACCAAATCTTTCAGATCCTCTTCTAAGTAACAAGGGGCAATACATAGGTCTACTGATGTTGTGCGATCAAATTACGTACCTTTACTGTTAAACTCAGCAGTGCCCTGAACCTCATCTACACGGTCAGACGTTCCATGAATGCCATCCACATTACCCTGCATCTCCCGAACGCCCTCTACAGGACCAGACGTCTCCCGGATGCCATCCACAGGATCAGACACCTCCTGGACATCATCCACAGGATGAGACACCTCCCGGACGCCACCCACAGTTTCAGACATCTCCCGAATTCCATCCGCACGACCCAATGTCTCCCTAGCTTCCTCTGTGTGACCCAACGTGTCCTCAACCCCATGCACGCAACCAGATTTCTCCGGAACTCCATCTACATCACCCAGTGACTCCTGAATTCTATCCATGTGGCCCAATGTCTCTTCTGGAAGTATACAGAAAATACATAGATCAACAATCATATAAATGGATTACAAAATTAAGCGTGTTATTGAAAGTATAATAGCAGAACTTTCCCAGCCACTGCAGTTATCTAATAACAAGTTAGATATAACATTTGTAGAACTGTGTCCAAGCACTCTTCTATAAAACCTATCTTTCAGCATCAGTGACGAAAGCCTCACAACAATATTCCAGCTTCCATTCTCAGTCAGTGGTTTCCTGCTTAACTCCAATTTCACTTTATGACACTGCCCATCAGATACAGCCTTATACATGCTAATATTATATTGACTACCGATAATCAAACCCTACCGACTTCAAAATTGGAGACAAGACGAAGGAGCAGCAGAAGAGTTTTGAAAGAAAAATGAAAAATAATAATTAATATATATATATATATATATATATATATATATATATATATATATATATATATATATATATATATATATATATATATATAGTCAAATGCACTTTAATTAACAGAAGACAAGTTATCAAGCTCATTGCTCTTACCATCTGCACATGTCCTGATGTCAGTTTCTGCTCGGCAATCTTTGTTCTGACCTCCATTTATTCCATCACCAGTAATAGGCATAGGGGGCTCACTCTGCTGAAGGATATGTATTCTTGGTCCAATAAGGGGAGAACCAGATAATTTGTGAGCTGCAGGGGAATGCACTTTATGTTGTTGTTTTTCATAATCTCGAAGTTCTTGTACCTGAGGTGAGGGGGGAAAAAAAACCCACAAGCATATAAGGCTCCAGACATGACAATGATGTTCCCTATATAGTTATTAGCAAAGATAATGGATCTCAACAAGAGAGTAAAAGTGAAGCTATATGGGGGAATCATGGTATTAGTAGGTAGAAAATGGTGGGTTGCATGGTAACTTACATTATACCATTGTTCCCAAGGGAATACTGATCTTTGCTTAAGATGTTACATATTTATGGAATCTCCATTACACCTACAGAGCACAAAAGAGTTGCCATCCTTGATGGCAAAGCCTTAAACTGAAAAGGACCTTCTCAACCACAGACCTGAGCAAGATCCAGATAATGACTGTTCCATATAGGAAAATTGAAGTATGCATTTTTGATGTCTAATGACATGAGAAACTTTTCCTGGTCCATCAAATTCATCACCAATCTGATGTATAAACCCTGAAAACATTTTCACTCATAATAGAATAGTTATATTTGAGATTTATAATTCTTCTGAAAGTCATGTCGGTTTTGGACTAGGAAAAGGCGAGAATATTAGCCAGGAACTCACTGTTCTTTTTGGATGGGAACAATCAGCTCTGCTGACCTGACAGACTGTCTAACATTCTAAAAGGATCTTTTGAAGAACCTTTGTGGCAGAGGTTCAGTCAGATCTAAAATGTATCCTCTGAAAAAGAAAACGTTGACCCACACGTCCATAGAAGAACTGGGACATTGTTTCCAGAGCCGTAGAAGAGGGGTCCCTAACACATGATTTTCTGGATCGGGGTAAGACTGTCATGTTAGAAGGGCATATCAGCAGGCCTTGGTCCTGAGAGTTTTCCTAATCAAGGTAGTTTTCACCTTTGGATACTTCTCTCTAGGAGAGGATTTCTGACTTCTAACCAATGACATTCTTCCACTAACAAAGGACAGAGAGGACTGAAACCTGTGACCCACTGACTTAGAGGCGTTAACTGGAAGGAAATAACATATTCCTTAGTAGCTAGCAGAATTGTTATCTAATTTAGGGCCAAACAGAAACAACCTAACAAACATGGGTGGAAACATGGATGTCGCTGTGACTACTCTAAGGAAATCTTGCCATACCACAATCCATTTGTACAATGTTTAAGGTTACTTCCTGCTCATATGGTATGCAGTCAGCATACCAATAGATCGGGATCCCGGCTGCCACAATACCGACGCTGGGATCCCAACAGGGCCACCATACCACCACCGGTATACCAGCGAGGTAGGCGGTTCACCCTCTATGGGTGTCCACGACACCCACAGAGGGAGAACAGAACCTATGACGAGCGTTGGGGCTTCGTTGCGCTCACCCCCTTGCCGGCATTCCACCGCTCGGGATGTCGATGTCGGCATCCTGACGTTCGGCATCCCGGGTGGCGGGATCTCATACCGATTCCGCTCATATAGCTAAGGAAATGAGGTATGCATCATCTAAGCTACAGTATGTGAGCAGGAAATGCCCTTAAACGTTGTACAAATGTAAGTGCATCTCCGGAGACATGTCACAGTGCTGGATTTTGCCACCTTGGGGTCAGCTTACATTGTGAATTGTCAGATTTTGCCCTGTATGGGTACGTTTATATTTTACGTTCTTAGATGGTTTTATATTTTTGACATAAAACTTTAAGAAATAGCATAAATTAAGCCATTAAAAAAAAGGAGATTTATGGTACTTACAGAATAACATCGGGGGTGTAGAGTTGGATCTTGATCCGAGGCACCAACAGGCTAAAGCATTGACTGTTCCCAGGATGCACTGCACCGCCTCCTCTATAGCCCCACCTCCAGGCACTGGAGATCAGTTTCGTTAACCAGTCCAATGCAGTAGCAGGTAAGAGATGGTAGATGTTAGTCACATAGACCCACATTCACACGACAAGAGAATGGACTAGCTGCTAATGCCATACAAACCTAAAGAAGCTAAGTGCGTAAGGGTGGGCACCCTGTGGAATCCAGTGTACCTTGCAGAAAGAGATTTAAACAATGGTAAGTCTACCATAAATCTCCTTTTCTGCAGCGGGGTACACTGGTATTCCACAGGTAATAACATCGGGGATGTCCTAAAGCAGTTCCTCATGGGAAGGGACACACTGTAGAGGGCACAAGAACCTGGCGTCCAAAGGAAGCATCCTAGGAGGCGGAAGTATCAAAGGCATAGAACCTGATGAACGTGTTCACCGACGACCACGTAGCCACCTTGCACAATTGTTCTGCGGACGCGCCACGGCGGGCCGCCCATGAAGGTCCATCAGACCAAGTAGAATGGGCTTTGATAGCAGCAGGAGCTGGTGTGCAATCACCATTCTAATCCATCTGGCCAAGGTCTGCTTATTCGCAGGCCAGCCTCAATTCCAGAATGTTTATTGGGAGGAGAGATTTCTCCCTGGTCCACGACCCTGAAGAGAGTGTTGCTCCAACACCGCACCCCAACCCCGCAGACTGGCATCCGTCGTTAGGAGGACACAGTTGGAGATCCAGAAGGGACGACCCCTGCTCAATTGTTGGTCCTGTAGCCACCAACTCAGTGACAGACGATCCTCAGGAGTCAAGGAGATGATTTGAGACCTGATCCGGTGAGGCAGGCTGTCCCACTTGGAAAGGATTAACCTCTGCAGAGGGCAGGAATTAAATTGAGCGCACTCTACCATGTCGAAAACCGACACCATGAGGCCTAGTACTTGCATCGCCGAGTGTATCGACACTCTTTGGCGAGAGAGGAAGCATCCGATTCTGTCCTGAAGTTTCAGGACCTTCTCTGGAGACAAGAACAAACGTTGGTTGTGTGTGTACAGTAATGCCTCCAGGTGCACCAAGCTCTGAGCAGGGACCAGTGAGGATTTCGTCCAGTTGATGAGCCACCCGTGGGCTTGTAGGAATTGGACCGTCAGTTCCAGATGACGGAGGAGAACCTCTGGGGAGTTCACCAGGATCAACAAGTTGTCCAGATACGGCAGGATCCTGGTACCCTGACGGCGGAGAAGGGCCGTCATGACTGCCATGACCTTGGTAAAGATCCGAGGAGCTGTGGTCAGTCCGAAAGGCAAGGCTTGGAACTGATAATGAAGGTTGCCAATAGCAAACCGAAGATATTGCTGATGCGACATGGCAATAGGTATGGGTAGATAAGCATCCTGTGTGTCCAGGGATACCATATAGTCCTTGGGTTCCAAAGCAAGTATAATAGAGCGCAGTTCCATACGGATTTTGGACACCCTCAAAAATTTGTTCAAAGCTTTGAGGTTGAGTATAGGCCTGGAGGAGCCATTCGGCTTCGGAACTAGAAACAGCATCGAATAGTATCCCCTGCCTCTCTGAGACAGAGGCACTATCACTCCTGTATTCAGGAGGGATTGTACAACCAAATGTAGAGTTTGTGCTTTTAACGGATCCGAAGGGATAACCGTTGATCAAAACTGGCGAGGGGGATGTCTCTTGAAAGAGACTGCGTACCCGCGAGACCACTTCCTGCACCCAGGCGTCCGAAGTGGTCTTTAACCATACCTGGGCGAACTGCAGAAGTCGGCCTCCCAGGGGGGAGGCCCGCCCCGTCATGCAGCAGGCTTGTCCAATTTGGAAGCAGGCTGACGGGCGGCCCAAGAACTTTAGGCTTGGGGTTAGAGGATTTAGAAGTGCGAGCCTGTCTCGGGTACGCCTGACCCTTTGCCTTACCTGGAGGTCGAAAGGAACAGAAAGTAGTACTCCTAGCCTTCGGAACCAAAGGATTAGTACTTGGGAGAAACGCAGTCTTGGCCAACGCCAAGTCGGTCACAATCTTGTTCAGATCATCTCCAAACAGTTTATTTCTCTTTAAAGGGAGCACCTCCATGGTCTTCTTAAGAGTCCAGGTCCACCGACCAGGACAGTAACCACAGAATCCAGAGAGCCAGGATAGACGTAGCAGAAGCCTTGGCGGCCATAACGCCTGCATCAGAGGCCGCCTCCAGAATATACTTGGAGGCTGTGGTAATATATGACAGATATTGCTTGGCAGTGTCAGAAAAAGTCAGAGGTAGCTCTTCCTCAATTGCTTGAAACCATGCTTCAATGTCTTTTGCAGCCCAAGAGGCTACCATAGTGGATCTATGTACGGCACCTGTAAGAGTGTAAATAGACTTCAAGCAACCCACCACACGCTTATCCGTCGGTTCCTTCAAAGAGGTGACCGTGGTGACAGGCAGAGTAGATGACACCACAAGATGGGCTAAATGCGAGTCCACTGGTGGCGAGGTTTCCCACTTGTTACTCAACTCCGCTGAGATAGGATAACGAGCTAGCATCATTTTAGACAGGGAAAATGTATTTCCTGGAGAAGAACAGGATTCCTGACTTATGTCAATTAAATGGTCAGAATGTGGTAAGACTAATTTAGTAACCTTCTGACGTTTGAACTTATCAGGTGTCTTAGACGTATCAGGAGGGTCAATCTCATCATCAATCTGAAGAATCAGCATGATAGCCTCCACTAGGTCAGGAACATCAACCTGTGTTGTAGAATCTTCATCAGAAGCAGCAGTATCAGCATCTGATGGATCAGTATATTCCCCATCCGAGTCGAAAGAATCATCCGAAATATTAGTGGATTGTGAGGAAGAAATGGCCCGCTTAGATGACCCTTTGGTCCCAGTAGGGCGAGGGCTAGGTTTTTGTTTAACCAAGGACTGATTTAATTGCTGTAACTGGGTTGACAGAGTATCCACCCATGGTGGATTAACTACAGGGAAAATATGTGGCTGTAATGGCACAGGTGGTCCCCCACAGGGGGCGTAAGTCTTGTTACAAGCGTAGTCAGCATATTTGAAAATGCAGCCCAAGGTGGATCTGCCACAGGCGCTGCGGGCTGACTAGAGGGTGCAGAACACCCAGTACCTGAACCCACAGCAGAAATCATTTCCTTAGATAAATCCGTGGCGCCAGCACTTCATGATGCAGGAGCGTCTGCGGATTTCCCGCCCTGTGCAGCAGACATTACTGGGAATGTAGCCTTAGGGAATATCAGTACACTATAGCCAGACAAACACAATACCTGACAAAAAACCCCAAAGATATGTGACCGCAATTGCAGAGCACAAAGAGAGGATTTAAGTGGTATGAGGTGACCGAAACACACATTGAAAAATACAAAACAGTATATCCTGTGGAACACTATATGGTATATGAGACCCTGACGATCTTAGTTCCCCAGGGTACAGGATATAGTGATAGCAATATGTGTGATACACAGAAAACAATCCACACGGCAGCTATAGGCACACACAGTCACAGGTACAATGCAGAAATTATTACATATAAAACTGCACTGGACTAGTAATACTACGTATAGAAATGTATATATTCAGAAATAACAATGCACAGTAAACACTGGATGTATATCACAGCATACTTGTACTAAATATTCATATAGCAGTACACTTGTTCTTAACTAACGCTGTCTAAACGACATGTTGAATACATAAGTGTCCTGTAAATGCACAGCGCTGATGAGACAGGCGGCTTTACAGAGGAGACAGTGCCCAGCAGTCCCGGAGATCAGCGCAGCTCTGTGAAATGGCGCCCAAACACTGACAGGGAGTGAGGGGAGAGAGAGAGATGCAGCTCCAGGGCGGGAACACCAGCTGTAGATTGCGCCTGGATCTGGGGGAGGGGCTACAGGTCAGCACTTATCCCCTCTGCTGGACATCACCACCGGGTACTATGGAGCCTATATTAAACGGATTTTAGTAAATCCGACCTTTGCCCCTGCCCTGGTGGATATAGTGGGGTCCCTGCATGGCCACAGTGTCCATGCCAGCGGCGCGTTCGTCTCCTGGGACTGCGACCGGATCGCGATTTTGGCTGGTCCCTCCTGGGGGACCCTCTTACCTCCTCCCTGAAGTGCGACCACAGGAGAGCAGCTGCGGTGATGTGAGCCTGATGACCGGAGCGCCTCTGCTGCAAGTACCCGGCAACCAGGGCGCGGGAGTATGCAGCGCCGCTGGGGGAGGTGATGGAGCCGCAGCACAGAATGTCAGCATGACATACACAGCATCTAGTGCCTGTGCTGTGGCCCTTGAAGTCTTCTTTCTTCTTAAAAAGCTCTTATTAGGGCTGCCTAGCACAGCCCCCCCGTTAGTGACCTACACTGCAGGCACCAACTTACCAACTGAGCTCCAGTGCCTGGAGGCGGGGCTATAGAGGAGACGGTGCAGTGCATCCTGGGAACAGTCAAAGCTTTAGCCTGTTGGTGCCTCGGATCAAGATCCAACTCTACACCCCAATGTTATTCCCTGTGGAATACCAGTGTACCCCGCTGCAGAAAATGCCAATATAAACAAAAGAAAAAAAAGGAACCATTTCATGTACATACTTAGTGAGCAACGGTAGCATAATAAAAGGGAGTACTTTAACACAGATGTCACTCCTTGGAACTTATAATGAGCCAGGATGTTTGCTTGTCAGCTATGCAAAGAATCTAAGCGTGCAGGATCCCCAATGGACAAAATCGCAGCCAAATGCCATTTTAAACAAACTCTTCACTAACCTGGCACACACACATTTGCCACAGCTGAGCAGTAGAGGGCATAGCAAAATATAAGTACCATTACTCTTCTGAAGAGAACAGGGGGTGAGCTTAATAAAGTATTTGTCAGCAAATCATGTCTTACAGCCTGAGTTTCCATCCGGATGAAAATGACGTTCAGCATCTGAGTGAGTGTGGCTTTAGCAGTTGTCTGATTCACCAGATTTTTGCTGGCCAGATATATGTTGTAACATGTTCGAACAGTTTGGAGGACCGTGGCCTCATGGATCTCAACGAAAGGGGATGTGACCACAGTCAGGAGAGCCTGAAGAGCAAAACCATCATTAATTATATGTTATCACAGCAGATGCCCATGCTACCATTTACAGGTCAACAGCGGTTATACATAAGATACCTTATGGATATCACCTATACTGAACAAAATAGATTATAAAAAGAACACAATTGTACACAGTATATTGCGCTCAAATAAATAAATTAGCATAAAGAGAGGATGGGGACCAACAATCACACAAGGAGTCAGAAACTTGTTTATTAAGGCCAATCGTTAAAAAAACATCTTCTTAGCGCAGTGCATTACCTTAATTATTTGGAGTTGCACCCCTTCGTCTGTTTGGGGTCCTTGGAAACAATTGCAGATTGTATCTACTATACGATCGATGAGACGTTTCCCAGCAATTCCTTTATCTGGAGCATTGCCAGTAATGTGTCCGTAAGCGATTAGTTTCTGTAAGATAAGACCACCAATATTCTTTTAAACATACACAAAACTGGACGGGATGCAGCTGATATGCCGGCGGACGGCATCCCAGTGGTCAGGAAACAGATGCCGGAATCCTGACCGCTGCCAATGGACAATTTCAGTACACGCCTTTGCAATCAGTGAAAAGGAGTGCGATGCAGCACAATAGCAATCTGGGTACAGGTAAAAGTGTTTTGGGCCTTAGCAACATATTTCACAAAGTATTTAACATTTGTACAACAGAGCCTCTGGACATGGCAATACATTTCTTTGTTTCTGTCCTCGAGGAACCCTGACAGTCCAAGTTTTAAGGAGATCCTTTCTTGAGCACAGATGTTTAAATCAAAAAGAAAGCTAAAAAACAGAAAGTACCTGCAGGCAGTCCAGGGATGTGCTGACAACACGAGGGGACTTTAACTGACAGGCCAACTCAAATGGAAGGAAATACTTGTCGGCTTCAATGAATTTAGGTTTGGAGAGTGCAGCTGATCCATCACTAAAAGAGCGAGAAATAGAGAAATGTAATTGCTCCCATTAAACGCACACATTTATATACTATAAGGGTGATGCGTGTTTGGGAAGCAGTCTAATATTTGCACTGGGAGTATACATCATACTACATTTCATGTTTGCAGAGCCATATTAACAAACATACATATATTTACTATACTAACAAATAAAACCTCACTTCAAACAAGTTATGTTAATCTGTTACTATGTTATAGGTGGCTACAAAATGACATGTAAAGTGAAAATAATGGTGAAATGTAAGCTGTACCTGGCCATGTTCCTTTGTAGGAACTGCATCCTCTAAATAAGCAGACTTGCTAAATAAATTCACACCCAGCTAGACAAACACCCCTATTGGCTGCATGACACAAGCAACATTTCTTCCTATTATAACAAGAACTATTATGCTAAAGGCTCACTATAAATCCAAGGGCCTCACCAGTCCTATGTGGGCCTCATTGTCTCTGTCAATGCTGCATTAGATAAATGACTTAACCACTTGCCTGGCATGGTCGTATCAGATGCGACCATGCCTGCAAGTGCTCTATCTGACCTGGTCGCACGGGATGCGACCAGTCAGATAGTGTTAGCAGTGGCAAGGAAGAGAAACTTCCCTCCGCTGCTGCTATCAGAGGGACCGGAAGCTCGCTCTGCCTCCCTGCACTCTCCCCATGTCTGCCGTGCTGCGGATCACTGCTGATCTGTCAGCACGGCAGGACCCCAGTGGCTGCAGACATTGGCAGCTGCTGGGAAGAGTAAATGAACCCTCCCAAGCCAACCCCAGACCCCCCCTGTATACCTGCAGGCTGTCTCGGCTTTCAAAATGAAAGCCGCGATGTTCCCGATCGATGTTTCGATGTTTAAAAATATACATACATACACACATATATATATATATATATATATATATATATATATATATATATATATATATATATATATATATATATATATATCTCCCCAAAAAGAGTACAGGCACTCACCACTTCCTTAAGCACTTCCATGGGCACATGGGCTGCTGGGTGTGAACCTGATGTGATCTTATCTGTCTTGAAAAAGGCTCAGATGGAGCCGAAACGTCGACATCCTTTGCTGACATGCTGTTGACTGTCTCTATGTGAGATACACCTGTGAGTTGTAATACATTTTTCATCATCAAGGAAGTGGTGAGTGCCTGTACTCTTTTTGGATATGTTTTGGACTTCTTGAGAGCCCTTTACGGAGCACCGCCCATGTTGTGAACTGCAGCAGTGAGTGTGGACTTACCGGATAGATAGATATATATTTTCCTTTCTTTTAACTAAAATCATTTGGGATAGGGTTAAAGTCATGTTCTTCACCTAATTCACTCATAAAAAACCCGACCATTTCGGAGCGGTTTACCAATGCCATAAGTCTGCTGCACATTATACAGGCTAACAATTTCTCAGACACACAGTACCTTTTTATTACATTGTTCAATGCCTCAGGCCTGATCGGGATTTGAACCCCAGGTGACGGCTATGTAAAGCACTCACTTTAACCACTAGCTCACATTTTATTATTTACACATACAACATATACACGGCTGTATCTGCAGTTCATAGTATTATTACTGTGCCCATAGCCAGTAACTGGCATTTGGACAGTGAGATTTGAATTAGGGTCTTCCTCCACTGTCACTGTTCTACAATTAACATCATTCGGCAGAAGCTTGTGCGGAGGAAGGTTTTGCCACTTACTTCTGCGGTTCCAATTCAGATTTTATTTCATCTGTAAAACATAAAAATAGAGGAGATGTCAGTGAAATAATTAGGTAATTATTGCATGTCATTATCACAGGTGGTTCATTCATTTACACATAGCCTAAGGTCCTTGGTATACAATAGTAAACGCCTTTGGAAAGGATAATACTTGTGAACAAGCACACATTTCCTGAAGGACTCGTGTCCCTTTATGCTTTTGAAGTCAGCTCAAGTTTCCACAATGGAGAGAGATAAGCAGAAACCATGAAAGGATTATCCCTACAGGTGAAGGAGCTAGGTAATCACCTTAGGCTCAGGCTGCACTGGTGATATTGCTGAGACACGTGACAACACAGCATTCTTACCAACGCCTAGGAGATTGGTTACATCTGTCTTCCAACAGTGCAACAGATGGGTTACAGGCTGACACTGTATACAGGTGATCACAGAGTGAGGAAACACACTGGAAAATCATTAACTTGGCTTTTCGGTAATTTCCTTTCTTTAGCAGGTTAAAACAATGTCATCACACAGCCTTGGTGAAATGATATTCACAGATAAAGGAAGTTACTGTAAGAAAATCCCAAGACTCATACTAGAATATGTTTTAAAATATTGAAGCACAGTGGGCTGTGCGTTACCTCTGGCCACACACTTCACAACAGATACCAAAAAGGTGCAAAAGATACACCTGCCCCTAATTCTGAATAGCTCACAGTTCCATCGACAATAGCGCGTTGAACTTTTCTTACATGAGGTCATACCCTTATAACTCAACTAACGCATCTTGGGGGTCATTCCGAGTTCATTGCTCGCTAGCTGTTTTTAGCAGCCGTGCAAACGCATAGTCGCCGCCCACAGGGGAGTGTATTTTCACTTTGTAAGTGTGCGAACGCCTGTGCAGCCGAGCTCTGCAAAAACATTTTGTGCAGTTTCAGAGTATGTCTGAACTTACTCAGCCCTTGCGATCACTTCAGTCTTTTTGGTGCCAGAATTGACGTCACACACCCGCCCTCCAAACGCCTGGACACGCTTGCGTTTTCCCTACCACTCCCAGAAAACGGTCAGTTGACACCCATAAATGCCCTCTTTCTGTCAATCTTGTCGAAGTCAAAAAAATATTACATAAAGAGAACATACAAACTACACACATTATGAGTGGCTATACTTGCAAATACGCGCAGCGAGCACAGCAATATATGGTAACACACGCATTTACACGGACATGCCACAGAGATGGATTCGACACTTATTTCATGCAGTACATAATTGTGGTGGTATCAAGCGCCAGACATCATGAGGATTTAAAATTATCTAATGATGTAATGTCATGAATGTGTATTATTTGAACGAAACAAGAAAGACCTGTCGTGTTTACTGTTAAAACGACTAGATTAATGTGTGGATTCATTTGATACTTGTTATTAAGTTGTAGGACATTGCAACACGGAATTATGATTAAATGTATAAAAGCTAAAATCACTCTTATTAGGACAGTGGACAGGAAACTCAGGTCAGCCCTTTGGATGTCTTCAAGGCTGAACCTGATTACCATATACAAAGGAACTGGTGACTCATCGTGAATCCCTCCCCCAGAAACTAGATAACACATTGATCACAAAGGAGCTCAGTTGCTGTAAGGTGAGAGAGAGAGAGAGAGAGAGAGAGAGAGAGAGAGAGAGAGAGAGAGAGAGAGAGAGAGAGAGACAGACATAAGATGCATTGGAGGGAATGGTAATTGTATCGGTGGCCTGTAACTGTATGTAATTGTATGTAACTGTATGTTTTAACTGCTTACTGTGTGAGTGTAACCATGTAACTATAGGTATACTGTACTTTGTAATATATATTGAATCCATATCCTTTTTAATAACAAATATGATATTTAATAACAATGAGCTTTGAAACTCAGATAATGTGTGGGTGTATTGTTCTCTCTTATGGGATGCAGTGTTTTGCGATGTATAGCACACATTCATGGGATATGGTAATAAGAGGTGCAGGCGTTTACAATATATATTAGAGCGGGCATTTTAAATATTTGTGAGAAATCAATTTGGCATTCATTATCTCCTTGCGATCAGCTGTGCGAATGGATTTTTCGTTAAATCCATAGCTAAGCAACGATCCACATTGTACCCGTACGACGTGCGTGCACATTGCGGTGCATACGCATGCGCAGTAGAGACCTGATCGCAGTGCAGCGAAAATCGGCAGCATGCGATTAACTCGGAATGACCCCTTATGTCATAAGTATAGATGTGAGACTATGCATCACCAGTTTTCTGTACACTCAGTATTTGTAAATATGTGCATTGAGAAAGCACGAAGATACACTGCCAATAGAATCATCTGCAAAATGTCTATTTTCTGTTTCACATCATCAGCCTTTTAAATACAGACATTTAAGCCTACAACCTATATAAATCACAGGTTGAGTATCCCTTACCCAAAATGCTTGGGACCAGAAGTATTTTGGATATTGTATTTTTCCGTATTTTGGAATAATTACATACCATAATGAGATATCATGGTGATAGGAAAGAGATTTAACAACGGTAAGTTCTTACCATAAATCTCGTTTTCTGCTGCGGGGTACACTGGGCTCCACAAGGATAAACAAACATCGAGGATGTCCTAAAGCAGTTCCTTATGGGACGGGACGCACTGCAGCGGGCACAAGAACCCGGCGTCCAAAGGAAGCATCCTGGGAGGCGGAAGTATCGAAGGCATAGAACTTTATGAACGTGTTCACTGAGGACCACGTAGCCGCCTTGCACAATTGTTGTAGGGTCGCACCACGGCGGGCCACCCAAGAAGGTCCAACAGACCGAGTAGACTGGGCTTTGATTGTAGCAGGAGCTGACAGACCAGCCTGTACATAAGCATGTGCAATCACCATTCTAATCCATCTGGCCAAGGTCTGCTTGTCAGCAGGCCAGCCACGTTTGTGAAATCCAAACAGCACAAAGAGAGAATCAGACTTCCTAACGGAGGCAGTTCTATTCACATAGATACGGAGAGCCCGTACCACATCCAAAAACTGCTCTTTGGAAGACAACTCAGGAGAACTAAAGGCCAGAACCACAATCTCCTGATTAAGGTGGAAGGAAGACACCACCTTGGGTAGATAACCCGGACGCGTTCTAAGAACGGCCCAGTCATGGTGAAAAATCAGATAGGGGCACTTACAATATAAGGCACTCAAGTCCGAGACCCTTCTAGTTGACGCGATAGCCAGCAAAAACAAAACCTTAAGGGAAAGCCACTTAAGGTCTGCAGGCACAAGAGGTTCAAACGGAGACTCTTGCAAGGCCTCCAGAACCACCAACAGATCCCAAGGGGCCACGGGTGCTACATAAGGAGGCTGAATCCGCAACACATTCTGAGCGAAAGTATTAACATCTGGTAGGGTAGCAATCTCTCTGAAACCAAACCGACAAGGCAGAAATGTGAACCTTGAGGGAGGCCAGACGAAGGCCTTAGTCCAGGCCCTGATGTAGGAAGGCCAACAATTTGACCGTACTAAAATTGAAAACGTCATGATTATGAGACGCGCACCAAGTAAAGTAAGCATTCCAGACCCTATGGTAAATGTGAGCAGAAGCCGGCTTACGGGCCTTCAACATAGTTTGAATGACCACCTCAGAAAAATCCTTGGCCCTCAAGACGGAAAAGCCAGACCGGCCAAGTCCTGGTAAACACAAGGGCCCTGAACGAGGTCTGGTCATTGTGGAAGTAGAAGGGGACGATCTAGCGAGAGGCCCTGTAGATCGGAGAACCAGTGCCGTCTGGGCCACACTGGAGCGATCAGAAGTAGGATTCCTCCTTCTTGCTTGAACTTCCTAATTACTCTGGGCTGGAGTGACACCGGGGGGGGGGACACGTACGGCAGCAGAAAGTTCCATGGAATTGCCAGAGCGTCCACGAACGCTGCTTGAGGCTCCCTTGTCCTTGTTCCGAAGACCGGAACCTTGTGATTGTGTTGAGACACCATAAGGTCCACATCTGGAAGGCCCCACTTGTCCACGATAAGTTGAAAAACCTCTGGATGGAGGCTCCACACTCAGACGTGTACGTCCTGACGCCGGAGAAAGTCCGCATCTCAGTTTAGGACCCCCGGAATGAACACTGCGGATATGGCCGGCAGATGACGTTCTGCCCACTGAAGAATCCGTGATACTTCCCTCATTGCCATGCGGCTTCGAGTGCCGCCTTGACGATTGATGTACGCCACCATGGTGGCGTTGTCCGACTGTACTTGAACAGGTCTGTTCTGTATCAAATGCTGGGCCAGGTTCAGTGCATTGAACACAGTTCCAGAATGTTTATCACCGCGCCCCAACCTCTCAGACTGGCATCCGTCGTTAGCAGGATCCAGTTGGATATCCAGAAGGGACGACCCCTGCTCAATCGATGGTCCTGAAGCCACCAGCTCAGTGACAGGCAGACCTCGGAGACAAGGAGATCATTTGAGATCTGATCTAGTGAGGTAGGCCGTCCCACTTGGCAAGAATAACTTCTGCAGAGGGCGAGAATGGAATTGAGCATACTCCACCATGTCGAAAGCCGACACCATGAGACCTAGCACTTGCATTGCTGAATGTATCGACACTTGCGGACGAGATAGGAAGCATCGAATCCTGTCCTGAAGCTTCTGGACTTTCTCTTAAAACAAGAACAACCGCTGGTTGTGAGTGTCCAATAACGCTCCCAGGTGTACCATGCTCCGAGCAGGAACCAGGGAAGATTTCTTCCAGTTGACTAGCCACCCGTGGGCTTTCATGAACTGGACAGTCAGATCTAGATGACGCAGGAGAATTTCTGGGGAATTTGCCAGGAACAACAAATCGTCCAGGTACGGCAGGATCCTGACCCCTTGACGGCGGAGTACAGCCGTCATTACCGCCATTACTTTGGTGAAAACTCACGGAGCCGTTGTCAAACCAAAAGGTAACGCCCGAAATTGGTAATGAAGGTTGCCCACCGCAAACCTCAGGTACTGCTGATGTGACATTGCAATAGGAATATGCAGGTAGTCATCCTGTATGTCCACAGAGAACATATAGTCCCCAGGCTCCAAGGCCAGAACAATAGAGCGTAGAGTTTCCATACGAAACTTGGAGACCCTCACATACTTGTTCAAGGACTTGAGAATGGGCCACGAGGACCCGTTCGGTTTCGGGACTAGAAACAGCTGTGAATAGTACCCCTTGCCTCTATGAGCCAGAGGCACCTGTACTACCACTCCTGTTGTCAGGAGGTATTGTACTACTGAATGAAGAGTGTTTGCCTTCAGCGGGTCCAAAGGGACGTCTGTCTGGCAAAATCGGTGAGGGAGACGTTTCTTGAAGGATACGGCGTAACCTCGAATGACGACTTCCCTTACCCAGGCATCTGAAGTGGTCTTCAACCATTCCTGGGCAAAACCTAGAAGCCGGCTCCCCACCCTGGGATCCCCCAGGGGGAGGCCCGTCCAGTCATGCGGCAGGCTTGTCAGTTTTGGATGCAGGTTGACGGGCAGCCCAGGCCCGCTTTGGTCTGGGCATGGAAGTACGAGCTTGTTTCGGGTACGCCTGACCTTTTGCTTTTCCTGGAGAACGAAAGGGCCGAGAGAAAGTACTCTTAGCCTTCTGTGCAGAAGGAGCCGTACTTGGTAGGCAAGCTGTTTTAGCAGAGGCCAGGTCAGCCACAATCTTATTGAGGTCTTCTCCAAAAAGAATGTCTCCCTTAAAAGGAAGCAGCTCCAGGGTTTTCTTAGAATCCATATCCATCGATCAGGATCTCAACCAAAGGATATGTCGAGCCAAGATGGACGTAGTGACAGCCTTGGCCGCCAGCACCCCGGCATCGGAAGCCGCCTCCTTAAGGTAAAGAGAAGCCGTGGCAATATATGAGAGACATTGTCTGGCATGATCAGAAGCGTTGGAAGGTAGCTACGCCGCCAGCTCCTGAGCCCATGCTTCAACAGCTTCAAAGCCCATGTCGCTGCAATGATTAGTCTATGTACAGACCCCGGTAGGGTGTAAATCGCTTTCAAACAACCCTCCACGCGTCTATCCGTCGGTTCCTTCAGAGAGGTGACGGTAGTCACTGGCAGAGCTGAGGAAACTACCATGCGAGCAACATGAGAATCTACAGGTAGAGGAGTTTCCCAATTTTTACATAGCTCTGCAGAGAGAGGATAGCGAGCCAATAGTCTCTTATGTGGTGTGAATTTTGTTCCTGGATTTTGCCAGGATTCCTGACGTATGTCAGCCAGGTGTTGAGAATGAGGTAAAACTTGTTTAACCACCTTCTTACGTTTAAATCTGTCCGGATTTTTAGAGACAGCCGCAAGCTCAGGTTCATCAGAGACTTGAAGAATGAGCCTGACAGCCTCAATCAAATCAGGGACATCCACCAGTGACTTCCCTTCCCCATCAGAAGCATCAGAGTCAGTGTCTGTGGGGTCAGTATATGCACCATCCTCCTCAGAGGATGTGTCGGGAACAGCGGTGGATTGTGAGGAAGCAGCAGCCAGTTTAGAAGATGTCTTATGAGCCCTACACATTGGCCGATCCGCCGCCGAGCTGCCCGACGTCGGATACGGGAACGGGCGACCCGGCGGCAGGGGGGGGGGGCAGTGACGGGGGGAGTGAAGCTACTTCACTCCCCCCGTCACACTGCTCCATAGAACTGCAGGCAAATATGGACGAGACCGTCCATATTGGCCTGCATGCACAGCCGACGGGGCACCAGCGATGAACGAGCGCGGGGCCGCGCATCGTTCATCGCTGGTGCCTCCACACTGCACGATATGAACGTTATCTCGTTCATTAATGAACGAGATCGTTCATATCGTGCAGTGATGTCGGCCAGTGTGTAGGGCCCACTAGTCTGAGGTGGGCGGGAGCGAGACTTATTTTTAGTCAGCGATAGGTTCAAGTGCTGTAACCGAAATTAAATTTGATCTGCCCATGGCGGATTGACTGCAGGGACCATAAACTGCTGCACTGGCATAGGAGGTCCCACAGGGGGTGTAAGTTTTGTTACCAGCATATTTAATACAGTGGAGAAGGTAGCCCAAGGTGGGTCATTACTGGCCCCCGGTGCTACAGACCCACTGGGAGGTAAGGAATCGCCAGAACCTGAACTCTCTGCTGCCATGTTTTCCTCAAAAGTGTCTGCAGCATCACCTCCACGCAATGTGGGAGAAGCCCCAGTTCCGTTGCCCAGTGTAGCTGACATAACGATAAGCTCAATAACAGGCAACCTAGTACAATATTAGCAGCAATATATCTAGCAAGAACTCCCAGTGTAGTGTGTCAGCACAAACTGGAAATCCAAGAGATATATGGTGACTATGATACTCCTTTCACATCGCACAAATAACCCGGTATCGACACGGGTCAGTGTGCGATGTGAAAGCACTTTCCAAGAATTAGCGGGTCGCCTGACCCGGTAATTCAACCCGGTATAAAAGAAGGATTATACCCGGGTTGAATACCGGGTCAGGCGCAGTGTGAATGGGAGCCGCGTCGATGCGACACGGTTCCCATTCACAGCATAGGGAGAGGCGGCGCAGGAGATTAGCTCATCTCCCAGCGCCGCCTCCAACCCCGCCCTGCTGCTATGGCAACCGACCCGGTATATTGCCGGGTCAGAAAGCCAACAAAAGCAGAGCAAATGCCGGATCCCACCCGGTAAGGACACGTTTCTCTTACTGGGTGGGATCCGGCATTTGCGATCTGAAAGCGGTATGAATCACAGAGAAAAATACACAGTAAGTATTTAAACAGTAGATATAACAAAACACAGTAAATACTGGATGTATATCACAGGGTCTTTGTACCACACAACCCTGACTGTATGCACGCTTTCTTAACTAACACTGTCCACTGACAGGTAGAATACTTAAGTGTCCTGTAAAATGCACAGCGTTGACGAGCAGGCGGCTTTACAGAGGAGGATTTGCCCAAGCAGTCCCAGAAACTGGGGGAGGGGCTACAGGTCAGGCCTTATTCCCCTGCTGGCTTCCCCACCGGGCGCTGCGGGCTGCAAAGAAACAGGTTTAAACAGAGACAAAAACCCCACCTGTGCCCTGTGTCCCGGAGGCTAGTGGAGCAGCTGCCCCTTACAGTGTCCACGCCAGCGCGCAAGGCCCACCTCCCACGGCCGCGCCGGATCACAATTACAGTGGACCAAAGAGACCCCTTACCTCCCCTTTGAACGCGGCCACGTGATCCAGGAGACAGCGGCGAGTGTGTGACTAACCGAGAAGAACCCCGAAGCCTCCGCTGTAGTTACCTGGCAACCAGGGTGCGGGAGTATACAGTGCCGCTGGGGAAGTGATAGAGCTGCAGCAGGGGATGTCTGACTGACATCTAACACTACTGCTCCAGAATAGGGAGAGACGGATCACCGATGCTAGGAGATGATGTCATCTCCAACCACCGGCAGAATAGTTAACACTGCACTTATGTGCAGTGTAAACCGGGCTGACTCGGGAATAACCTGGGTCGGAGCTGGGATTTTGGTGTGAAAAGGGTATAAGACACAGATAGGAAGAGTAAGAAAGACCTTTCTATTCAGATAATATGAACAAATACAGAATAGATGAGGTGGAAGACGCACTTTACATCATAAGCTTAAACTATTTATAACATACCAGCAAAAAAATGATATATAGTAATCCACCTAGCACAGTATACTGTAACTAACACAGCTACTTGGGTGAAATGAGCTGGTAGAAGAGGACTGATAAATATTACACTTTTACTCTTAACTAGGGACCATGAGAACACAGATCTGGCTGATGCAGAGGTGGGCACAAAGCTGTGACTTTTGTTGTAGCCGCTACTGCAAAACTATGCTAATGCTGCAGCCGATATACTGCCTACTGAGACGCCCACCATGCTGTGCACCAAGGGGCATCATCGAACAGAAAATCAGCCACACCATCGGACTTCTCACCAACCCGACGGTTGCTCCGAATGTCCATTGGAATCTGTCCGCTGGGCATAGAGGAACAGTGTCTTCCGACACCGGCAGGCCTGCCGCCTCAAGCCACCCCATCACCGCACAGGAACGCCTATCTCAATCACATAGATCTCCATGCAGATCCGACCTGTGCCCGACGGAAGTGACTATCGGGACGCATGCCCCTTAGTAAAGCATTGTGAAATTGCATATGATGTTTTACTTGCGTTTGGTTCTGAATCAGGCCCTAGATGTGGTGTCTCCAGTGGACACTGGCTACACAGCCATGTATTTGCAACAAGCGCCAAGGCGTTTAATATAGGTGACATTTGGATTAGCTGTAAGGAATGTCTTGGTTGAAGTATTAATTCCTATATGAATGTTTCTGTAACTTTGTATTAACCACAAGCTGCTGCAGTACAGACCAACATTGAAACAATTACCTGCGTAGCAAAGATGGAGCTCAGTATCCTAAATAAACGTTATCAAATCTACCAAAAACTAGGAATCCTACACCTCTTGGAGTATCCAAGGACTTATGTTACTTCAGGTAACACCACCTTTTAATTCCCTGTAATACTGTACTCCTAATCTACAGAAAAAAAAAACAAATTTGCTTATGTTCTATACATTTGGAACCTGAAAGATAATATCTAGATCTTTTTAACAACAAAAAATTATTATACTGACCTATTTAATCTTCTTACCAAAACCTACCACACATGCACTGTCAGAGGTAATAGTTCTTATTACACTACCAAGAATATCTGCTTGATCTGTCTCCTCCCACACAGAATGATAAACAGTACTGTGCAAAAGTTTTATGCAGGTGTGGAAAAATGCTGCAAAGAATGCTTTCAAGAATAGAAGTGTTAATAGTTTATTTTTATCAATTAACAAAATTCAAAGTGAATGAACAGAAGAGAAATTTAAATCAAATCAATATTTGGTGTGACTACCCTTTGCTTTCAAAACAGCATCAATTCTTCTAGGTACACTTGCACACAGTTTTTGAAGGAACTTGGCAGGGAGGTTGTTCCAAACATCTTGAAGAACTAACCACATATCATCTGTGGATTTAGGCTTTATCCTTCTGTCTCTTAAGGGCCATACACACTAGACGATATTTTCTGCAGATGTCAACGATAACGACGATTGTGAACGATATATCGTTCACATTGTCTAGTGTGTATGGTCCTGCAATCAACGATGCGTGCACCCACGTTCATATCGTTTAGTATGTAGGACCAAATGATGAACTATGCACAGCCCCCACTCGTTCATGGTTGGTGCCCCCTCGCTTATGCATGCAGGCCAATATGGACGAGACTGTCCATAATAACATGCACTACTATGGAGCCAGGTGACAGGGGGAAGTGAAGAAACTTCAATCCCCCAGTCACTGCTCCCCCCCCCCCCACTGCCAGGTCGTCCATGTCCACCGTCGGGCAGCTCGGCGGCGGATCGACAAATGTGTATGGACCGTTAGTGTGTACACTCAATTTAGTTTGTCAGGGTTCTGGGACGTTCAAGGGAAATCGCTTATCTACCACATTGTTCATCTTTCACATTGGTCATGTCTTCTAGTGTGTAGGGCCCTTTAATGTAATCCCAGACTAGATGATGTTGAGATCAGGTATCTGTGGTGTGGGGGCAAATAAATTTGGAGCCAATAGGACGGCTCACTGATGGTATTGCAGGATGGATAAGTACCTGCACCAGCATCAGTACCATCATACAATACCAGCAGGGCGCCAACTGACTGGCTCCAAATTTATTCTACAGCAGTACAATGACCCAAAACATGCAGTCAATGTCATTAAGAACTATATTCAGTGTAAAGAAGATTAAGGAGTCCTGGAAGTGATGATATGGCCTCCACAAAGCCCTGATCTCAACATGTTAAAAGCGGCATTAAGCCCCGTGGCTAACACATATTGACTCCACATTAAGTGCTCGGAACTATGCAATTACCGCAAAGCAGTAAACTCGCAACTAGTCACACCACAGGAGAATTCCTTTGAGACTTACGGCAGGCAGTAATTGAATAGCTCCAGGTTCTTACAGGGTAATTCAATTCATTAATGCACGACAGATGAAGCAAAAAAATTGTTGCTCCATTCGGGCACACGTGCCACAGGATGCAAATTTTTCTGATCCTGAGGCGGTGAGTAGAAATGTTTGGAAAATCGGAGTTTGAGCGCCCTAACCAGGACTTCAGAGGGGTTTAGCAACTATACGTGGCTAAACTCTGTGATTTAGGCGAGACAAGTGCAATAATTAACAGGCGCACAGTAATTAGTGCTGCGTCAAAAACAACTGAATCAAAGTCCTGCTGCTAACTGAACTGTCCCCAGACTCCAAGTAGCACTGGGAATTGCAGGGGATCTACTCCCACTTTCCTGCTGCACAGATACCTAACATAGGGGGCAATTTCTGAAGAACCACATAAAACACACACACTAACAATATATATCTGACAAATCTGTGAAACCTGACAAACTAGTGTAACGTGTACAACAAGCACATTTGGGCAGATGTATTAACCTGGAGAAGGCATAAGGAAGTGATAAACCAGTGATATATGCAAGGTGATAAACGCACTAGCCAATCAGCTCCAATATGTAAATTAACAGTTAGGAGATGATTGGCTGGTGCATTTATCACCTTGCACATATCACTGGTTTATCACTTCCTTATGCCTTCTCCAGGTTAATACATCTGCCCCATTATGAGGATTTCCATTCTTCATTCACAGCCTGCACAATGCATTTTATATGTAGATTTTCCTCAGAATGTGATATAACATTGGGGCAGATGTATTACGCCTGGAGAAGTGATAAAGCAGTGATAAGTGCAAGGTGATAACACACCAGCCAATCAGCTCCAATATGTAAATTGACAGTTAGGAGGTGACTGGCTGGTGTGTTATCACCTTGCACATATCACTGCTTTATCACTTCTCCAGGCTTAATACATCTGCCCCTTTATTACATAATTCATATACCACAACAATTGGACAGATCCTGCCTATCTGACTTAGGGGTCTATTCATGAAGCAGTGAAAAGAGCAGAAAAGTGTGCCAGTGGAGAAGTTGCCCATGGCAACCAATCAGCATTGAAGTAACATTTATAATTTGCATGCTATGCAATTGTACGGAGCAGCTGATTGGTTGCCATGGGCAACTTCTCCAGAGGCTCACTTCTCCACACTTTTCACTGCTTCATGAATAGACCCCTTATTACCAAGTGTATCAGATCACCCCTATATCTAACTGATCCCACCACTGTGAGATTCCGACAGTGTGACTGATCTACCATCTTGAAGGGATCCTCAATATCAAAACGCTCTATTAGATCAGGTAAAAGAGCAATCTGTGCCCTAATGAGATATTGAAAACCCCTTAGGTTATAGGATTAGCCTTTTTTATCCCCGCAAATCAATAATCACAGTATTTATTATATCTTTATTTATTTGGATTAATTATTTTGCTAGGGAGTATAAAGGTATGCAGTCAAATTACCGGCTGTCGGGATCCCGGCGATGAGGATGCTGATGCCGGAATCCCGACAGCAGGGGAAATACCGGCGGTCAGAATACTGTCCCAAGCTGGTATTCCCACTTGGGTGCCGGCGTGAAATATAATAGTGTGAGGCCCGAAGCAAGGGGACACACGCTTTGCTCGTTGCCGGGATTCTGGCTGTCGGGTTCCCGGCATCAATCTCCTGACCTTCGGGATCCATACCGATCTGGGAGTTTGGAGTATACATTTTAACCACTATCTAGATGTTAGAGCTTAAGGAGCGCTGCACTGCGCTACTGGGCTTACCCCACACCTAATTGTCTGCCTGGACCTATTCATTCATTGCAGCATCTCCACACATTAAGCCCCAGAGGGTGCACTTAGCGTACATTTTTCCTTGCGGACACAGAATCTGCGAGGAAACAATTTGTGTTACAATGCAACCACTGAGATTTAATGCACAGGGAGACCTATAGATTGCCACCCGTCACGTGGAATCTATGTGTTACTGGGAAATAGACAACTGCATAGCTCCGGGCGCTAAACCCGTAGCTGTAACCATGTGGTAAACACAGCGGACAATTGAATATGCCCCTGACAATGTCTCCATATCATTCTTTGTTTTATTAGTAGATAGTATATATCATCCTGATAGCCCTATAGATTGAAATATTGCAAGCGGGGCCTTCCTACCTCTATGACTGTTTGTTATCACAGTTTTATCACTGCTGTTTTCAATTGTAAAGCACAATGAAATTTGATGTGCTATATGAAAAAATAATAATAGCGCCACATAAGCAATTATGTGATATTTATAATAAACACACACATATATATATATATATATATATATATATATATATATATATATATACATACACACATATATATATATATATATATATATATATATATATATATATATATATATATAGCTCGTCACCCAGCCATCTGTCAGATAATCCATGTGACAGATATATCCCCCCGCCCACCTAATCTGACAGATGCCCCTATGTGTAACAGCCCTCCCCCCTTCTAAATGATCATCAGTGCGAGACTCCCCACCAACGATGCTGATCCCCAGTGTCAATGGTCCCCCCATCTGACAGATGCCCCCCAGCGTGAAGGCTCCTCCCTCACCTAGTGATCGTCCCCACCCGCTGGCCCCAGCAACAGCAGCACAGCCTCCTCCGGAAGCCTCTCACCTAGGGCCACCTCGCACGCCTTCTTCAGCTGTGCGTTCTGGGCCTTCCTGACATCCTTGTCGGCCAGGATCTTCTCCAGGGCCCGGGACAGGAACATGCTCTTGGTCTTGTGCCCCTTTCCCGGCTCCTGCATGTCCCCACTACGCTCTCACAGACACTGGGGGGGACTCTGCCCCGTCAGGTAGTCAGCACTGCGCCGCCATCTTGGAGCCCGTCACATGACCCGATACAGCCCCGCCCCTTCCATGTTGGCAAAACGAAGTTCTACTCCCAAACCGCAGGTGAAGCCGAATAGGGGCGTAACTGCGACTGTCTGCCTGGGGTGAGTGGGCGGCGGTAGCTGTCATACAGCAGCTGGTACTGTTCCGGCGGGGCTGCATGCATGGCATGCCGAGTGTCGGCTGTTTCCGTATTACACGTGTGCTGCCATTTTACCGGAGCCTCTCTGACAGCTTAGTTATCATTCTTTGTCAACTGTAGTGTGTACTGTGTAGTGATCATTAATACAGCTAGCAGCAGTATATTATTATTACTATATATTAGTATATTATTATTATTATTATTATTATTATTATTATTATTACTATTACTACCGCAGAAGTAATATCCTTACGGGGGCTCAATGTAAGAACAGTATTAACTGTACTTTCCAGCAGTAAGTTTAGTATCACAGTATTTATGATAACCTACCTGTCCAAAGGTTTTCTTCTTCCTGTTCCTCCTCCTCCTCATCCTCCTGCCAGCAGACGTGGGGCATATAATGCCCTTTGCTGCTGAAGGTTCTCTCGCTCTTGTGCTGAGATCATCTTCTGACCTTCCACCATCAATATCACTGATCTTTTTTATGCGGTACCCACACAAATTGTACATTGGTCTTTCAGAGGACTTTGTATTTTTAGGAAATACATTAATATTTGTACTCATTCTAACACATTACAAAAAAATAATAATTTCCACCAAAATTATAAAAAAAAAAAAGTGTTTTTGTTATTTTTTTTTAAGTTTCAAGAAATGCAAACGTAATACTTTCTGGTTCATGTTTCACCAATAATCCACCTTTCTAAAATAGCAAAAAGCAGGCTTCTATTTGTAGGTTTGAACAAAAGAAATCTGCACTTCATTCGAATTTTTTTTATTTTTTTTTTGTAAAATTTCCACTCTCACAGTTTAAACTTTTCCTATGTGTGGGAAGAATATGGTAACCCAACAAGCCATGCCATTCTATAAACTAGACAACCTACCGCATTAAGGGGCTGTTTCTGAGTCACATGAAGCAGCGTCTATTGGTGGTCACCTGTCTGCGAGTTTATGCAAATGCCACAAACTCCTTCCTTCATTTACATATATGTGGCCAAAAGTGCAATTCCTGAGACGCCCACTTTCAGCATCCATACACGCTGTAATAACGATTGGACTGACCTTAGACGCCACCATCGGTCACACCATTGAAACTTGCAGCAGCCCTATTGAAATAACTTTTTCCCTCTGACTGGCCACCTATGCCTGCAACTGTGAGTCTGTAAATGCAGCCGTTTGCATTGATACGCCTGCGCAGTCATCTGGATAGATAGTAGTGTCATATCCCAACGCGTTTTGTCCTTTTGACACTTCTTATAGGACTTTTTACTCCTGAGGAAGTCCTGTACGTAGTATTAAAAGGATGAAACACATTGGGCGTGCCATTACTATCTCTACAGATGACTGTGTTTATCAGATAAGCACTTTATATTTTCATGAATTATACGGGTCCATTTTTTATGTTTATATGTTAATAATTTTTTTTAAATTACTACACTATCAGATTTTTTCTCAGCTGGGAATCTATATATGGTTTTAAGGTGGTGTTAATTGGAGTATCCAGAGGCTCTTTAAATGGTACCCCCCTGTGACCGGCCATCAGGTAGACAGGATTTTGTGGAGCTATGGCACAGTGGGTGGATTGCGGTGTCACTTATCAAAGCTTGTTTGGGCTCTAAGTAATAATTTGAGCCAGCACTTTTTGCACTTTGCGGCACTGCATGTGAGCACCAGTCACCTTTAATTATTATTTGCACTTTATTTATAACTTACTTTTTTTATCTTTTACCTGGGATATAGATCACATTGCTGAGCCTTGGAGCAATGCGAAGAAGGAACAGAGAAAGGGCCTAACAGATACCGCTACAGGTGTTTTCTGTTTGTTGTTCTGGGACGCATATAAATCACTTCAGTTAGTACTATTTTAAGCACTGAAGGCGCAGAGTTTTACCATCATTGGACATATACTTTGACTTTTTGAATATAGGTCACATTGAGAACTCTTTAGATGCTACTTTAAAAGAAATGCTTTATTGATCAATATATTTTATGTAGTATTTCTTATTCTGTTCTTTTATGTTGTGTATTTTGTTATGTACATTTATCTATCTGTATTGTTTATGAGGTGGTAGCGCTTTTTTACACACACATATGATATATACAATAAAATACCCACAATGCGCTAATACAATGATACACTAAAATTAGTGCTAAAATCAATAAAACAACTTATAGATCATTTTTAAACCAGCTGCTCTGTCAAGGGTGGTCCTTTGCCAGCTGCGAATCAAATTGTATACTACTGGGATCTCAGGGTGTGTCAGGAGCAGTCTGTTACAAAAGTCAAATGACTTTGGGAACACCTCAATGGTAAGGAGACACACCCTACAGTGCAACCGGAACACAGTGCAAGCCTGAGTAGTTAGTACACAGGGTATCCCTATAATCTCAAGGAAAAATATTAACAATGTACTGAGACCTTATTAACTTCTGGCGCTCTGTGCTGTAATAAATAGTCATCTTGGATGCTGACAATTCAATCACATGACAATTTATTCTTAAGAATAAGAGAGAAAAAAACAAAGATAAAAGCAACACATAAGAACAAATCAATATTGCGACCAAAAGTGCTAAGATGCATAAATAAATTAGTTCACACACATGGCAATCAATTCAACAATATCTGTCAGCAAAGTCTGTAAATGCAGACTTATTTTCAGGTAAAACAAATACTGTAGCAGTCAATTTAAATGAAGTAGATCATACAAGGCTGGTGTTGTAGGAGCCGTAGGTGTTTTTGGCAGAGTATTTCCGGATGAATACCCTGCTTGACTCCTAAGCAATCCAGCATCAGGTTCTAGTCAAAACTTACTAGTTTGGAGAAAAATCTGATGTTTTCCTTCAAAAGGAGACCTAATAAATATTTTCTCTAAATGAGACTAATATTAATTTCACAGCCTGCTCCAGAGACCTTAATCACAGACCCCATTACTTGCTCAAGTAGCTGTTACGGCTTCTGTGGAGATCCCCAGGGGTCCGCCAAGTGCCCACTACTGGCTGCTGCTAGTGTCTCTTCTTGTCGGTGCCTGCATGCTGGACTTTCAGGCAGCTCCAGCAGCTCCCGCTCTGTGGTTCCCGCAGGCAATGGTCACAGGGTGCAGCCATGTTTGTCTAAGTCAGGTGACCGCTGTACCAACAATGTGATTCCAGTCCCAGGTCACCTGATGCCAGCAGCCAATCCACAGCCAGCAGCCCCTATAAGAGAACTTCCCGTATGACTGCCTGGTTGCCAGTGCAACGTTGCTCACATACTATAGTACTCCTCAGTGTCTTATCACAAACTCTCTTACTGTGGTCTCCAGTTCCAGTCTGATGTCCAGTACCACTGGTACCAGCCCAATGTTCAGTATATCTTATTCCAAAGCCACCAGTTCCAGCTCGGTGTCCAGTACCACTGGTACCACCCCAGTATTCAGTGCCATCAGTATTAGCTCAGTGGACAATTTACAAGCAACACTCTCAGGCAATGGCCCGTCTACTACTCCTGATCCAGCTCCTGTGGCACCTGCTGCTCCGTTTATACCTATGCCTGTATCTTGTCTTCAGTTTTCTTATCCCAGCATCCCAGCAAGTTTGATGGAAACCCTAAGCTAAAGCGCATTATAGAGGTTGGGTCGATTGAGGCTGGGTTCAGCTATACTAAGTGCTCATCTTACATAGTGCAGTTCAAATTTTAAACATAATTTCAACATTCCAGCGACGTTAAACAGAAGGAGAACACTGTATCCATAATCAGAAATACTGAAGGACTGCATTCAAACAACAAATGTAAGTCACTGAAAAGGGGTACACGCGGAGAGATCCGTGTTTAAAATCTAAGCAATCTGACTAGATTGCTTAGATTTTAAGCACGTATCTGCCGTGTGTATGCCCCCAGCGATAGCGATGCGCGGGGCTATCATCGGTGCTAGCAGGTCACTCACTTCACCGCTGTGTGACGTGAGCGGCCCCCCGCCTGTGTCCCCCCCGCCCCCCCCCCCCCACTCAGCACATTGCGCTGTGCTGAGCGGGGGGAGAGATGTGTGCTGAGCAGTCTGCGTTAAGATCGCTCAGCACACATCACTCTCA
This sequence comes from Pseudophryne corroboree, assembly GCF_028390025.1. NCBI lineage: Eukaryota > Metazoa > Chordata > Amphibia > Anura > Myobatrachidae > Pseudophryne > Pseudophryne corroboree. Next base: position 232,704,418 of record NC_086446.1, read on the forward strand.
TCAGTACCCCCTTTACTCTTCACAGCAAACAACTCTCGTCTGTATAACCTGGACACTCAGCACTGAATTCTGTGTTTTGGATGCTGCAAGAACTTTCCACTTCACCTGCAATTGCTTGTATTTATACTTTCAGTTTTTCACAAACATCTGAATTCACAGCTATACCAGTGTCATTTTGCCATTATACATTCCTGTCTGAATTACATTGCTTTTTGCCTACCCTCACAGCCTCTCATTTCTAGCACAGTCTACGTTAAAATTAAATTTCTGCAACCTTATAATCTTTGCTTTTATTTTGCTTGAAACTCAATTTTCTCTAACGTCCTAGTGGATGCTGGGGACTCCGTCAGGACCATGGGGAATAGCGGCTCCGCAGGAGACAGGGCACAAAAGCAAGCTTTTAGGATCACATGGTGTGTACTGGCTCCTCCCCCTATGACCCTCCTCCAAGCCTCAGTTAGGTTTTTGTGCCCGGCCGAGAAGGGTGCAATCTAGGTGGCTCTCTTAAAGAGTTACTTAGAAAAAGTTTTTAGGTTCTTTATTTTCAGTGAGTCCTGCTGGCAACAGGCTCACTGCATCGAGGGACTTAGGGGAGAGATTTTCAACTCACCTGCGTGCAGGATGGATTGGATTCTTAGGCTACTGGACATAGCTCCAGAGGGAGTCGGAACACAGGGCTCGCCCTGGGGTTCGTCCCGGAGCCGCGCCGCCGACCCCCCTTGCAGACGCTGAAGATGAAGAGGTCCGGAACCAGGCGGCAGAAGACTCTCAGTCTTCATCAGGTAGCGCACAGCACTGCAGCTGTGCGCCATTGTTGTCAGCACACTTCACACAGCGGTCACGGAGGGTGCAGGGCGCTGGGGGGGGGGCGCCCTGGGCAGCAATGTATAATACCTGTATGGCGAAAAATACATCACATATAGCCCTTGAGGCTATATGGATGTATTTAACCCCTGCCAGATATCTAAAACTCCGGAGAAGAAGCCCGCCGAAAAGGGGGCGGGGCCTATTCTCCTCAGCACACAGCGCCATTTTCCCTCACAGAAAGGCTGGTGGGAAGGCTCCCATACTCTCCCCTGCACTGCACTACAGAAACAGGGTTAAAACAGAGAGGGGGGGCACTGATTTGGCGATATGTATATATATTAAAATGCTATAAGGGAGGAACACTTATATAAAGGTTGTCCCTGGATAATTATAGCGTTTTGGTGTGTGCTGGCAAACTCTCCCTCTGTCTCCCCAAAGGGCTAGTGGGTCCTGTCCTCTATCAGAGCATTCCCTATGTGTGTGCTGTATGTCGGTACGTGTGTGTCGACATGTATGAGGAAAATATTGGTGAGGAGGCGGAGCAAATTGCCTGTAATGGTGATGTCACTCTCTAGGGAGTCGACATCGGAATGGATGGCTTATTTATGGAAATTACGTGACAATGTCAACACGCTGCAAGCCGGTTGACGACATGAGAGGGCCGGCGAACAAATTAGTATCTGTCCAGGCGTCTCAAACACCGTCAGGGGCTGTAAAATGCCCATTTACCTCAGTCGGTCGACACAGACCCAGACACAGACACTGATTTCAGTGTCGACGGTGAAGAAACAAACGTATTTTCTTTTAGGGCCACACGTTAAGGGCAATGAAGGAGGTGTTACATATTTCTGATACTCCAAGTACCACAAAAAAGGGTATTATGTGTGAGGTGAAAAAACTACCTGTAGTTTTTCCTGAATCAGATAAATTAAATGAAGTGTGTGATGATGCGTGGGTTTCCCCCGATAGAAAATTATTGGCGGTATACCTTTTCCCGCCAGAAGTTAAGGCGTGGTGGGAAACACCCCTCAGGGTGGATAAGGCGCTCACACGCTTATCAGAACAAGTGGCGGTACCATCTACGGATAGGGCCGTACTTAAGGAGCCAGCTGATAGGAGGCTGAAAAATATCCTAAAAAGTATACACACACATGCTGGTGTTATACTGCGACCAGCGATCGCCTCAGCCTGGATGTGCAGAGCTGAGGTGGCTTGGTCGGATTCCCTGACTAAAAATATTGATACCTTTGACAGGGACAGTATTTTATTGACTATAGAGCATTTAAAGGATGCATTTCTATATATGCGAGATGCGCAGAGGGATATTTGCACTCTGGCATCAAGAGTAAATGCGATGTCCATATCTGCAAGAAGATGTTTATGGACACGACAGTGGTCAGGTGATGCAGATTCCAAACGGCACAAAGATGTATTGCCGTATAAAGGGGAGGAGTTATTTGGGGTCGGTCCATGGGACCTGGTGGCCAGGGCAACTGCTGGAAAATCCACCGTTTTTTTTACCCTAAGTCACATCTCTGCAGAAAAAGACACCGTCTTTTCAGCCTCAGTCCTTTCGTCCCTATAAGAGTCATATCTGCCCAGGGATAGAGGAAAGGGAAGAAGACTGCAGCAGGCAGCCCATTCCCAGGAACAGAAGCCCTCCACCGCTTCTACCAAGTTCTCAGCATGACGCTGGGACCGTACAGGACCCCTGGATCCTATAAGTAGTATCCAAGGGGTACAGATTGGAATGTCGAGAGGTTTCCCCCCTCGCAGGTTCCTGTAGTCTGCTGTACCAATGTCTCCCTCCGACAGGGAGGCAGTATTGAAAACAATTCACAAGCTGTATTCCCAGCAGGTGATAATAAAATTACCCCTCCAACAACAAGGAAAGGGGTATTACTCCACACTATATGGTGGTACTGAAGGCTAGGTGAGACCTATTCTAAATCTGAAAAATTTGAACACTTACAAGGGTTCAAATCCAGATGGAGTCACTCAGAGCAGTGATAGCAAAGATGTCCCGGGACATCAGGGATGCTTACCTCCATGTCCCAAAATTTGCCTTTTCTCACCAAGGGTACCTCAGGTTCGTGGTACAGAACTGTCACTATCAGTTTCAAGACGATGCCGTTGGATTGTCCAAGGCACCCCGGGTCCTTACCAAGGTAATGACCGAAAGGAGGATTCGTCTTCAAAGAAAATGGACGACCTCCTGATAAGAACAAGGTCCAGAGAACAGTTGGAGGTCGGAGTAGCACTATCTCAAGTAGTTCTACGACAGCACGGGTGGATTCTAAATATTCCAAAACCGCAGTTGTTCCGACGACACGTCTGCTGGTCCTAGGGATGATTCTGGACACAGTCCAGGAAAAGGTGTTTCTCCCAGAGGAGAAAGCCAGGGAGTTATCCGAGCTAATCGGGATCCTCCTAAAACCAGGAAAAGTGTCAGTGCATCATTGCACAAGAGTCCTGGTAAAAATGGTGGCTTATTACGAAGCGCTTCCATTCGGCAGATTTCACGCAAGAACTCTTCAGTGGGATCTGCTGGACAAATGGTCCGGATCGCATCTTCAGATGCATCAGCGGATAACCCTATATCCAAGGACAAGGGTGTCTCTCCTGTGGTGATTACAGAGTGCTCATCTTCTAGAGGGCCGCAGATTCGGCATTCAGGATTGGATGCTCGTGACCACGGAGGCCAGCCTGAGAGGCTGGGGAGCAGTCACATAAGGAGTGTGATCAAGTCTGGAGAATTCTCTCCACATAAATATACTGGAGCTAAGAGCAAATTTATAATGCTCTAAGCTTAGCAAGACCTCTGCTTCAAGGTCAGCCGGTATTGATCCAGTGGGATAACATCACGGCAGTCGCCCACGTAAACAGAAAGGGCGGCACAAGAAGCAGGAGGGCAGTGGCAAAACTGCAAGGATTTTTCGCTAGGCGGAAAATCATGTGATAGCACTGTCAGCAGTGTTCATTCCGGGAGTGGACGACTGGGAAGCAGACTTCCTCAGCAGGCACGACCTCCACCCGGGAGAGTGGGAACTTCATCGGGAAGTTTTCCGCATGATTGTGAACCGTTGGGAAAGACCAAAGGTGGACATGATGGCGTCCCGCCCGAACAAAAAATGGGACAGGTATTGCGCCAGGTCACGAGACCTTCAGGCGATAGCTGTGGACGTCCTGGTAACACCGTGGGTGTAACAGTCGGTGTATGTGTTCCCTCCTCTGCTTCTCATAACCAAGGTATTGAGAATTATAAGACATAGAGGAGTAAGAACTATACTCGTGGCTCCGGATTGGCCAAGAGGGACTTGGTAACCGGAACTTCAAGAGATGCTCACAGAGGACTAATGGCCTCGGGAGCTAAGAAGGGATTTGCTTTCAGCAAGTACCATGTCTGTTCCAAGAGGAACCGTGGCATCGGCCTTTAAGAAAGGACCTGCTCCAGCAGGGACCTTGTCTGTTCCAAGACTTACCGCGACTGCGTTTGACGGCATGGCGGTTTGAACGCCGGATCCTAAGGGAAAAGGCATTCCGGAAGAGGTCATACCTACCCTGGTCAAAGCCAGGAAGGAGGTGACCGCACAACGTTATCACCGCATGTGGTAAAAATATGTTGCGTGGGTGAGGCCAGGAAGGCCCCACGAAAAAATTTCAACTAGGTCGATTTCTGCACTTCCTGCAAACAGGAGTGTCTATGAGCCTCAAATTGGGGTCCATTAAGGTTCAAGTTTCGGCCCTATAGATTTTCTTCCAGAAAGAATTGGCTTCAGTTCCTGAAGTCCAGACGTTTGTCAAGGGAGTATTGCATATACAGCCCTTGTGTGCCTCCAGTGGCACCGTGGGATCTCAACGTAGTGTTGGGATTCCTCAAATCATATTGGTTTGAACCACTCAAATCTGTGGATTTGAAATATCTCACATGGAAAGTGACCATGCTGTTGGCCCTGGCCTCGGCCAGGCGATTGTCAAAATTGGCGGCTTTGTCTTACAAAAGCCCATATTTGATTTTCCATTCGGACAGGGCAGAACTGCGGACTCGTCCCCAGTTTCTTCCTAAGGTGGTGTCAGCGTTTCACCTGAAACAACCTATTGTGGTGCCTGCGGCTACTAGGGACTTGGAGGACTCCAAGTTGCTAGACGTTGTCAGGGCCCTGAAAATATATATATATATATAATTCCAGGACGGCTGGAGTCAGAAAGTCTGACTTGCTGTTTATATTGTAGGCACCCAAAAAGCTGGGTGCTCCTGCTTCTAAGCAGACTATTGCTCGTTGGATTTGTAGTACAATTCAGCTTGCACATTCTGTGGCAGGCCTGCCACAGCCAAAATCTGTAAATGCCCATTCCACAAGGAAGGTGGGCTCATCTTGGGCGGCTGCCCGAGGGGTCTCGGCTTTACAACTTTGCCGAGCAGCTACTTGGTCAGGGGCAAACACGTTTGCTAAATTCTACAAATTTGATACCCTGGCTGAGGAGGACCTGGAGTTCTCTCATTCGGTGCTGCAGAGTCATCCGCACTCTCCCGCCCGTTTGGGAGCTTTGGTATAATCCCCATGGTCCTGACGGAGTCCCCAGCATCCACTAGGACGTTAGAGAAAATAAGATTTTACTTACCGATAAATCTATTTCTCATAGTCCGTAGTGGATGCTGGGCGCCCATCCCAAGTGCGGATTGTCTGCATTACTTGTACATAGTTATTGTTACAAAAAAATCGGGTTATTATTGTTGTGAGCCATCTTTTTTAGAGGCTACTTCATTGTTATCATACTGTTAACTGGGTTCAAATCACAAGTTGTACGGTGTGATTGGTGTGGCTGGTATGAGTCTTACCCGGGATTCAAGATCCTTCCTTATTGTGTACGCTCGTCCGGGCACAGTACCTAACTGAGGCTTGGAGGAGGGTCATAGGGGGAGGAGCCAGTACACACCATGTGATCCTAAAAGCTTGCTTTTGTGCCCTGTCTCCTGCGGAGCCGCTATTCCCCATGGTCCTGACGGAGTCCCCAGCATCCACTACGGACTATGAGAAATAGATTTATCGGTAAGTAAAATCTTATTATTGCTCTGTCTTTCATATAACCTCCACTCATATTTCCAATTTTCCACCCCCTATTTACCTCATGTAGAGGTAGGGGGAGATTACCAGTATCAATCGCGGGATCGATGACAGTGATAAAATCTCCTCCAGTAATTAAAGTGTACATTAGGTGCATAAACATTTACCAAAGTTTACCATCCACCCTCTATTTCCTAGCCAATTACCATGTATCCACCATTAGGGTCAAGTACTGAATCCATGATAAAAGAGTATTGCCACACCATGTGATTTTGAATGATAAGATGCCGACAAGCACTCTCCCACACAAAAAGCCCGAACAGTGGATCCATCCACGATGCATAATGAGTCTCCTGTAGGAGGACCAGATGAGGGTGCAACCTCCGAATGTGTGTGATTACCTTCTTTCTCTTTATTGGGGAATTAAGGCCACCAACATTACAAGACAATAAAGTGAGAGTAAAAGTAGTATTCCTGGGGAGTAGAAGTAGTATTATCATGTGCTGTCATGATTTAAACAAAAAGAAGAAATGCCCGAGGGTGACGAGACTATATAAACTCTGGGCCTAATTCAGACCTGCTCGTTAACAGATGGGCAAAACTATGTGCACTGCAGGGGGGGGGGGGGGGGGGGGGGCAGATAAATGTGCAGAGAGAGTTAGATTTGGGTGGGTTCTTTTGTTTCTGTGCAGGGCAAATACTGGCTGCTTTATTTTTATACTGCAATTTAGATTTCAGTTTGGACTAGAGATGAGCGGGTTCGGTTTTACTCGGATTTGCTCAGTTCTCAAAATGGCATCTTATTGGCTCACAGATGTCATGTGTTTTGGATAGCCAATAGAAAAAATCCGGATAAAACCGAACTGGCGTTAATTCTGGCGTTACATCCGAACCCGCTCATCTCTAGTTTGAACACATCACACCCAAATTTAACTCTCTCTGCACATGTTATATCTCCCCCCCTCCCCCACTGCAGTGCACATGGTCACATGGTTCTGCCCATCTCCTATCAAATTTGCTGCTACGATCAGGTCTGAATTAGGCCCTCTGCGACTCTCCACTCCCCCAATACAAAATGGCATTATACATGAGAAGGATAATTAATTCTAGTACAAACATGCCATACAAATAAACAGTGATACAAAGTGGTGCAAACATTTTTCTAACAAAAAAAATAGTGGAAGGTAGCATGTTATCAGGCCAATATCTCCAGGGTATGTAAACTTTGGCTTTACCCAACCACTAACCATGAGTGAAAGAAAAGTTTGTGAGTTATCATTCATATTCTCTGACAAATGGCCAGAAAATCACAAATTCTGCTAGGGTATGTAAACTTATGAGCACAACTGTATATATACAGTGGGGCAAAAAAGTATTTGGACAGCCACCGATTGTGCAAGTTGACCCACTTGAAAAGATGAGAGAGGTCTGTAATTTCCATCATATGTACACTTCAGCTGTGAGAGACAGAATCTGAAAAAAACAACAACCAGGAAATCACATTGTATGATTTTTAAACAATTTACTTGTATAGTCTCGTGGAAAATAAATATTTGGACACCTACCAAGCAGCAAGATTTCTGTCTCTCACAGACCTGTTACTTCTTCTTTAAGAAGCTCTTCTATCCTCCACTCGTTACCTGTATTAATGGCACCTGTTTGAACTGGTTATCTGTAAAAAAAAAACACCTGTCCACACCCTCAAACAGTCAAACTGCTACCTCTCCATCATGGCCAAGACCAGAGAGCTATCTAAGGACACAGGGACAAAATTGCAGAACTGCACAAGGCTGGGATGAGCTACTCGACAATAGACAAGCAGCTTGTGAGAAGAGATCAACTGTTGGCGCAATTATAAAAAAATGGAAGAAGAGACTTGCTGTTTGGTGCTGCATGGAGTAGCAGCTCCCTGAGCCAGCTCCAGTGCCAGCTTTGCAGCAAGCAGTTACTGATATAAAGAATCAGTGTAAACAACGTGCTAAACGTATCGCTCATGTTGAACACACTGCTGGGGAAAAGTTCCAAGCTATAGCTGACACGAAGGAGGGAATGATCAAGTTACATGATTCTGATGCAATGGTGAGGGCGAAGTTGGACGATCTCGAGAACAGATCAGGAAGCCATCAAAGGGCCCGCATTGTATGACTTTCTGCGTAATACCATGCCTTATTTATTGGGGATACTTGACATTTGTTCTGATTTAGTTGTGGAAAGGGCCCACAGGACGGGTCCTGCGTGTATGTCTTCCTCTGCTAGACCCAGACCGGTGCTGTTTCGATGCCTCAACTTCTTACACAAAGAAGCCCTGTGGTCTGCATCACACAAGAAGAAGGATCTCATTTGGGAAGAATCTCGGCTCTTAGTGTTCCAAGACTATTCCCCTGAACTTACCAGGCTGCGTAAAGTTTTTTCCCCTACCTGTACTACATTGGCCCAAGAGGGGGGTAAGTTCGCCTTGCTATACCTGGCGAGATTGAGGGTATTTGAAGGTGCCTCATTTAAAGATTTCACAGTTCCTGAGGATGCAGAGGCATATATCTCCGTAGCAAATCGTTCTGAGAATGAGGCTGACTGACTATGTTGACCCAGTAATTTCATGGATAATGTGTAATTTTCCAATTTACATGATAGCTGTTCATTTCTGCAGTGCCCTTGTCATTTTATTTTTCCCTAATGTTTTGGATGTGGTCTTGCAGTCATGTACACCTTGTCTGACTCTGGACATGTCTTCGGACAGGGGCAGTCTCCGTACTGTTCTCTCCTTTCCTGTGGTCATATATTTATGTTTGGGTAACTCCCTTTTTGATTATGATAGGTGGTGGTGGCTAGGAGTGAGTCATACTTGCCTACCCTCCCGGAATGGCCGAGAGGCTCCCGAAAAACGGGTGACCCTCCCGGTCCCCCGGAAGAGCAGGCAAGTCTCCCGATATCCGCGGGTCACCCCCTGCCCGCCGCCCACTTAACGAGTAAAGTGGGCGGTCCGGGCAGGCGATGACGCGATTCTTGTTGAATCGCGTCATCGTAACCACGTCCCCTGCTATATAATGCCGGTAATCGCGGCATTACACAGCGGGGGCGTGGCTTAAAAGATGCGGTCCAGAAGCCATGCCCCGTTCCGCCTCTGGCCCGCCTCCGTTCCGCCTTTGGCCCGCCCCCCCCTGTCACGTCACCTCACTGCCCGCCCCCCCTGCTGAGCCGAAGGGCTGCTCTCTCCCGGAGAGAGCAGCCCAGAAGTCGGCAACTATGGAGTGAGTACCTCCATGCTGCATAGTGCAAGGCCTACCTTGCCTGCAGCGAAGTCTCTTGAAGAGAGAAATCAGAGTTTTCCAATCAAGGAATTCTCTGAAACTGTGTTTTTTGTTTTACTGTTAATATGTTTATGTGTTGTTTTGGTGTGGCTGGGTATGTCTGGTTGTCTTGTGTCCCCCTCCCCCTTCCTCAGGTTTCCCCCAGTATTTCCTTACTTTTCTGTTCACGAATTGATATTATTATTACACTGTTTTATATATTGTCTGTCTGTCTTTCTCAATATAAGACGGATTTATGGCTACTCTTAAATTAGCGACCTGGAACGTCGGTGGTATACACTCACCGATCAAAAGAAAAAAATGTCTTATGTACCTGAATAAATTGAAGCTACATTTTGTACTCTTGCAGGAAACACATCTCCTCTCCCCCGAAGCCCAAAAATTGGGAACTTTAGGCTGGCATGTTCTTTCTGATGCCCCCTATTCCACAAAAGCTAGAGGTGTTATGATTCTAGCCAGATCCCGACAATAACATCTGTCCCAGACCTAGAAGGCCGGTTAATAGTACTGGAAATTGATGTTTATAATATGAGATATGTTTTCTGTGCCGTTTATGCCCCAATAAGTACTCTAAACAATTTATCCGCCTACTCATTTCAAAACTTCTCCCGTATTCATCTATGCCATTAATTATAGGCGGGGATTTCAATATAATATCCTCGAAAATACTGTATACTAATTCTTCCACACACTCGAGATCCCCCCCCCCCCCAAAGCTTGTTATTTCATGTATAATGCAACAATTGAAGACTACTGATGTGTGGAGATTCTTTCACCCTACGGAGAAGGAATTTACATGTCTCTCTGCCGTTCATCATACATTGTCACGTATAGACTTCCTCCTGTTGTCTGATTCTTTAATCCCCAGTTCGGTGCAGACTAGTATAGAACCTATGGCCATCTCTGATCATTCTTTGGTTTGGGTGGAATTTTCTACTTCTCTGGATGTGGGTGCTTTTAGGAGGTGGCGATTTCCTACTGATTTTGCCTCCTCTGTTTCCTTTAGGGAACAATTGATAGTGTTTTGGGAGGACTTTCAAAAGGAAAATGCTGACATGGCTCTAACTGACCCTCAACTTTTTTGGCAGGCCGCAAAAGCTGTTCTTCGAGGTCGTATAATAGAATTTGTATCTCGCCGCAAAAAGCAGATTGCTACCACTTTTAAATTAGCCCAACAGACATTGACTGAGACTTATACTACTTTTAAGACGAAACTCACATTATCCTCCAGACGTCTCTAACTTGCAGCTAAAACCCACTTTGAGGCCACTTTAAAAACCTTAGGAGATAGACATGCCTTCCATCAAAATCATAGGTTTCACCGTTTTGGAAATAAAACAGGACAACTGTTATCAAATTTATTAAAGGGAGTTTCTCCAGACTCGCTTATACAGGCACTTAAACGCCCTGATGCTTCCCTTGCTACAGAATCTAGAGATATAGCGGCTGTGCTTTCCGGTTTTTACTCGGATGTATATGCAACCCCTCAGATTGATTTGGATTCTAAATCTTCTTTTTGGCAGTCTCTGCAGTTACCGGTTCTTGATTCTTCTCTGGCTAATGGCATCTGTGCTCCAATTACTCTTCCAGAAGTTGAGAAAGCAACAAGGTCCCTGAAGCCAGTTAAGACTTCAGGTCCCGATGATTTTTTAGGGGAATTTTATAAAATCCTACATTCTCGCATAGTGACAACCCTAACGGACGTGTTCAACGTTATTTTGTGTTCCCATAAAATCCCACGACACTTTAATGACGCCATGATTCGTCTTCTCCCTAAACGTGGGAAAGACCTTAATCTCCCGGGCAACTATAAACCCATCTCACTACTTAATGTAGATTACAAATTATTTACAAACATTTTAGCAGACAGATTAAAACCCCTTTTACCCTCTTTAATTCATATAGAACAGACTGGATTTATCACTGGGCGGCACTCCTCTAACAATATTTGAAAAGTCCTGGCTGCGGCGCACTGGGTGGGGCTCGGTGGGGACCAGAACCCACACTTTATATTGTCTATAGATGCTGAGAAAGCTTTTGATTTAGTCAGTTGGGATCATCTGTTTACTACGTTATCACACTTTGGGATTCCGCTGGGCCTCTCCAGTGTGCTGCAGACCCTGTATGCCTCCTCGAGCTCACGTATACTCTGCAATGGCTATCTCTCTGAACCAGTGCAATTGCATAGAGGTACCCGACAGGGCTGCCCCCTATCCCCCTTACTGTTCGCCCTAGCTATAGAGCCTCTGGCTGTAGCTTTGAGAGAACTCCCGCAGTTTTCTGGAATTTCTATCGGTCATCAAGAATTGAAATTAAGCCTTTTTTGCTGATGACATGTTATTGTTTATTACAGACCCCAACAAATCGATACCAGACATAATGTCCTTGCTATTCAAGTTCGGCTCCTTTGCTGGATATAGAATTAACATGTCTAAATCCGAACTTTACCACTTAACCCCTCCGCATTACACATGGCCTCCTCTCCTGTCCTGTTGCAATTTACATTTCTCTAACGTCCTAAGTGGATGCTGGGGACTCCGTAAGGACCATGGGGAATAGCTGCTCCGCAGGAGACTGGGCACATCTAAAGAAAGCTTTAGGACTATCTGGTGTGCACTGGCTCCTCCCCCTATGACCCTCCTCCAAGCCTCAGTTAGATCTCTGTGCCCGAACGAGAAGGGTGCACACTAGGGGCTCTCCTGAGCTTCTTAGTGAAAGTTTTAGATTAGGTTTTTTATTTTCAGTGAGACCTGCTGGCAACAGGCTCACTGCATCGAGGGACTAAGGGGAGAAGAAGCGAACTCACCTGCGTGCAGAGTGGATTGGGCTTCTTAGGCTACTGGACATTAGCTCCAGAGGGACGATCACAGGCCCAGCTTGGATGGGTCCCAGAGCCGCGCCGCCGGCCCCCTTACAGAGGCAGAAGAGGTCCGGAAAATCGGCGGCAGAAGACGTCCTGTCTTCAACAAGGTAGCGCACAGCACTGCAGCTGTGCGCCATTGCTCTCAGCACACTTCACACTTCGGTCACTGAGGGTGCAGGGCGCTGGGGGGGGCGCCCTGAGACGCAATAAAAACACCTTGGATGGCAAAAAAATGCATCACATATAGCTCCTGGGCTATATGGATGCATTTAACCCCTGCCAGAATCCATAAAAAAGCAGGAGAAAAGTCCGCGAAAAAGGGGCGGAGCCTATCTCCTCAGCACACTGGCGCCATTTTCCCTCACAGCTCCGTTGGAGGGAAGCTCCCTGTCTCTCCCCTGCAGTCACTACACTACAGAAAGGGTTAAAAAAAAGAGAGGGGGGCACTAATTAGGCGCAGTATTAACTATACAGCAGCTATAAGGGGAAAAACACTTATATAAGGTTATCCCTGTATATATATAGCGCTCTGGTGTGTACTGGCAAACTCTCCCTCTGTCTCCCCAAAGGGCTAGTGGGGTCCTGTCCTCTATCAGAGCATTCCCTGTGTGTGTGCTGTATGTCGGTACTTTTGTGTCGACATGTATGAGGAGAAAAATGATGTGGAGACGGAGCAGATTGCCTGTAATAGTGATGTCACCCCCTAGGGGGTCGACACCTGAGTGGATGAACTGTTGGAAGGAATTACGTGACAGTGTCAGCTCTGTATAAAAGACAGTGGTTGACATGAGACAGCCGGCTACTCAGCTTGTGCCTGTCCAGACGTGTCTCATAGGCCGTCAGGGGCTCTAAAGCGCCCGTTACCTCAGATGGCAGATATAGACGCCGACACGGATACTGACTCCAGTGTCGACGGTGAAGAGACGAATGTGACTTCCAGTAGGGCCACACGTTACATGATTGAGGCAATGAAAAATGTTTTACACATTTCTGATAATACGAGTACCACCAAAAAAGGGGTATTATGTTCGGTGAGGAAAAACTACCTGTAGTTTTCCTGAATCTGAGAAATTAAATGAGGCGTGTGATGATGCGTGGGTTTCCCCCGATAACAACGGATAATTTCTAAAATGTTATTGGCATTATATCCTTTCCCGCCAGAGGTTAGGGTGCGTTGGGAAACACCCCCTAGGGGGGATAAAGCGCTCACACGCTTGTAAGGGCTCTACCTTCGCCTGAGATGGCCGCCCTTAAGGATCCTGCTGATAGAAAGCAGGAGGGTATCCTAAAAGGTATTTACACACATACTGGTGTTATACTGCGACCAGCAATCGCCTCAGCCTGGATGTGCAGTGCTGGGTTGGCGTGGTCGGATTCCCTGACTGAAAATATTGATACCCTAGATAGGGACAGTTTATTTTTGCCTATAGAGCATTTAAAAGATGCATTTTTATATATGCGTGATGCACAGCGGAATATTTGCCGACTGGCATCAAGTCTAAGCGCGTTGTCCATTTCTACCAGTAGAGGGTTATGGACACGTCAGTGGTCAGGTGATGCGTATTCCAAACGGCATTTGGAAGTATTGCTTTATTAAGGGAGGAGTTATTTGGGGTCGGTCTTTCAGACCTGGTGGCCACGGCAACAGCTGGGAATTCCACGTTTGTACCCCAGGTCGCCTCTCAACATGAGAAGACGCCGTATTATCAGGCGCAGTCTTTTCGTGGACAAGCGGGCAAAAGGTTCCTAATTTCTGCCCCGTGACAGAGGGAGAGGAAAAAGGCTGCAGAAATCAGCCAGTTCCCAGGAACAGAAACCCTCTCCCGCCTCTGCCAAGCCCTCAGTATACGCTGGGGCTTTACAAGCAGAATCAGGCACGGTGGGGGGCCCGTCTCAATGAATTTCAGCGCGCAGTGGGCTCACTCGCAAGTAGACCCCTGGATCCTTCAGGTGATATCTCAGGGGTACAAATTAGAATTCGAGACGTCTCCCCCTCGCCGTTTCCTAAAGTCGGCTTTACCAATGTCTCCTTCTGACAGGGAGACAGTTTTGGAAGCCATTCACAAGCTGTATTCCCAGCAGGTGATAATCAAGATACCCCTCCTGCAACAGGGAACGGGGTATTATTCCACACTGTTGTGGTACCGAAGCCGGACGGCTCGGTGAGACCGATTCTAAATCTAAAATCTTTGAACACTTACGTACAGAGGTTCAAATTCAAGATTAAGTCACTCAGAGCAGTGATTGCGAACCTGGAAGAAGGGGACTACATGATGTCTCGGGACATCAAGGATGCTTACTTTCATGTCAAAATGTACCCTTCTCACCAAGGGTACCTCAGGTTTATGGTACAGAACTGTCACTATCAGTTCAGACGCTGCCGTATGGATGGTACACGGCACCCCGGGTCTTTACCAAGGTAATGGCCGAAATGATGATATTCCTTCGAAGGAAGTGAATTTTAGTTATCCCTTCCTTGGACAATTCCCTGATAAGGGTAAGATCCAGGGAACAGTTGGAGGTCGGTGTAGCACTATCTCAGGTAGTGTTGCGGCAGCACGATTGGATTCTCAATATTCCAAAATCGCACCTGGTTCCGACGACGTGTCTTCTGTTCCTAGGGATGATCCTGGACACAGTCCAGAAAAAGGTGTTTCTCCCGGAGGAGAAAGCCAGGGAGTTATCCGAGCTAGTCAGGAACCTCCTAAAACCGAGCCAAGTCTCAGTGCATCAATGCACAAGGGTTCTGGGTAAAATGGTGGCTTCCTACGAAGCAATCCCATTCGGCAGATTCCACGCAAGAACTTTCCAGTGGGACCTGCTGGACAAATGGTCCGGATCGCATCTTCAGATGCATCAGCGGATAACCCTGCCACCAAGGACAAGGGTGTCCCTCCTGTGGTGGTTGCAGAGTGCTCATCTTCTAGAGGGCTGCAGATTAGGCTTTCAGGACTGGGTCCTGGTGACCACGGATGCCAGCCTGCGAGGCTGGGGAGCAGTCACACAGGGAAGGAATATCCAGGGCTTATGGTCAAGCCTGGAGACATCACTTCACATAAATATCCTGAAGCTAAGGGACATTTACAATGCTCTAAGCTTAGCAAGACCTCTGCTTCAAGGTCAGCCGGTGTTGATTCAGTCGGACAACATCACGGCAGTCACCCACGTAAACAGACAGGGTGGCACAAGAAGCAGGAGGGCAATGGCAGAAGCTGCAAGGATACTTCGCTGGGCGGAAAATCATGTGATAACACTGTCAGCAGTATTCATTCCGGGAGTGGACAACTGGGAAGCAGACTTCCTCAGCACGACCTCCACCCGGGAGAGTGGGGACTTCACCCAGAAGTCTTCCACATGATTAAAAACTCGACAGGTATTGCGCCAGGTCCAGGGACCCTCAGGCAATAAGCTGTAGACGCTCTGGTAACACCGTGGGTGTACCAGTCAGGGTATGTGTTCCCTCCTCTGCCTCTCATACCCAAGGTACTGAGATTGATAAAATGGAGAGGAGTAAGCACTATATTCGTGGTTCCGGATTGGCCAAGAAGGACTTGGTAACCGGAACTTCAGGAGATGCTCACGGAGGATCCGTGGCCTCTACCTCTAAGAAGGGACCTGCTCCAGCAAGGACCCTGTCTGTTCCAAGACTTACCGCGGCTGCGTTTGACGGCATGGCGGTTGAACGCCGGATCCTGAAGGAAAAAAGGCATTCCGGATGAAGTCATCCCTATCCTGATCAAAGCCAGGAAGGATGTAACCGCAAAAACATTATCATCGCAATTGGCGAAAATATGTTGCGTGGTGCGAGGCCAGTAAGGCCCGACGGAGGAAATTCAACTGGGTCGATTCCTACATTTCCTGCAAACAGGAGTGTCTATGGGCCTGAAATTGGGGTCCATTAAGGTTCAAATTTCGGCCCTGTCAATTTTCTTCCAAAAAGAACTAGCTTCAGTCCCTGAAGTTCAGACGTTGTAAAAGGGGTACTGCATATACAGCCTCCTTTTGTGCCTCCAGTGGCACTTTGGGATCTCAATGTAGTTTTGGGTTCCAAAAGTCACATTGGTTTGAACCACTTAAATCTGTGGAGTTAAAATATCTCACATGGAAAGTGGTCATGCTGTTGGCCCTGGCCTGGGCCAGGCGCGTGTCAGAATTGGCGGCTTTATCCTGAAAAAGCCCTTATCTGATTTTCCATTCGGACAGGGCGGAATTTAGGACTCGTCCTCAGTTTCTCCCCAAGGTGGTTTCAGCGTCTCACCTGAACCAACCTATTGGTGGTGCCTGCGGCTACTAGGGACTTGGAGGCCTCCAAGTTGCTAGACGTTGTCGGTGCCCTGAAAATATATGTTTCCAGGACGGCTGGAGTCAGGAAATCTGACTCGCTGTTTATCCTGTGTGCACCCAACAAGCTGGGTGCTCCTGCTTCTAAGCAGACTATTGCTCGTTGGATTTGTAGTACAATTCAGCTTGCACATTCTGTGGCAGGCCTGCCACAGCCAAAAATCTGTAAATGCCCACTCCACAAGGAAGGTGGGCTCATCTTGGGCGGCTGCCCGAGGGGTCTCGGCTTTACAACTTTGCCGAGCAGCTACTTGGTCAGGAGCAAATACGTTTGTAAAATTCTACAAAATTGATATCCTGGCTGAGGAGGACCTGGAGTTCTCTCATTTGGTGCTGCAGAGTCATCCGCACTCTCCCGCCCGTTTGGGAGCTTTGGTATAATCCCCATGGTCCTTACGGAGTCCCCAGCATCCACTTAGGACGTTAGAGAAAATAAGAATTTACTTACCGATAATTCTATTTCTCATAGTCCGTAGTGGATGCTGGGCGCCCATCCCAAGTGCGGATTGTCTGCAATACTTGTACATAGTTATTGTTACAAAAATCGGGTTATTATTGTTGTGAGCCATCTTTCAGAGGCTCCTCTGTTATCATGCTGTTAACTGGGTTCAGATCACAGGTTATACGGTGTGATTGGTGTGGCTGGTATGAGTCTTACCCGGGATTCAAAATCCTTCCTTATTGTGTACGCTCGTCCGGGCACAGTATCCTAACTGAGGCTTGGAGGAGGGTCATAGGGGGAGGAGCCAGTGCACACCAGATAGTCCTAAAGCTTTCTTTAGATGTGCCCAGTCTCCTGCGGAGCCGCTATTCCCCATGGTCCTTACGGAGTCCCCAGCATCCACTACGGACTATGAGAAATAGAATTATCGGTAAGTAAATTCTTATTTTAACACTTCCACACTTAAGTACTTGGGCATCCTTATCCCTATAGAGCTTTCAAATCTTTATTCAGTTAATTTTTCTCCTATCCTGACTAAGGTGTCGCAATCTTTATTTTCTTGGTCTACGCTCCGTATCTCCTTACTAGGTTGAGTAGCCGTACTAAAAAGCATCATATTCCCTAAGATTTCTTATGCTCTTCAATTATTACCTCTTCAACTTAACAAGGCTGATCTTCTTGCTTATGACAGACTATTCACAACATTTTTATGGAATGGAAAACGATCCCGCATAGCCCTATCCAAACTCAAGCTTAAGAAACCCAATGGGGGTCTAGCGGTACCGGATTTAGCAGCGTTCTCCAGGGCAGTTTCTTTTAGATACCTTTCAGATTGGCTATTAGAGTCTTCCACCTATGCCAACTATGATATTGAACAAGCCCTTGTGGCACCGTATGATCTGCGTGCACTGATACATACCCCCAAAAATCTGTTACCCTGAAGTGTCAAGAACAATATACTATTTTGGGATACTTACCAAGCTTGCCTTAGATAGACATCCTTGGCAATCTAGATTTATTCCATTTTTGGGCAACCCTTGTTTCTCTGACGTCCTAGTGGATGCTGGGAACTCCATAAGGACCATGGGGAATAGCGGCTCCGCAGGAGACTGGGCACAAAAGTAAAAGCTTTATGACTAGCTGGTGTGCACTGGCTCCTCCCCCTATGACCCTCCTCCAAGCCTCAGTTAGGATACTGTGCCCGGACGAGCGTACATAATAAGGAAGGATCTTGAATCCCGGGTAAGACTCATACCAGCCACACCAATCACACCGTACAACTTGTGATCTGAACCCAGTTAACAGTATGATAAACGTAGGAGCCTCTGAAAAGATGGCTCACAACAATAAACAACCCGATTTTTGTAACAATAACTATATACAAGTATTGCAGACAATCCGCACTTGGGATGGGCGCCCAGCATCCACTACGGACTATGAGAAATAGAATTATCGGTAAGTAAATTTTCTCTGACGTCCTAGTGGATGCTGGGAACTCCGTAAGGACCATGGGGATTATACCAAAGCTCCCAAACGGGCGGGAGAGTGCGGATGACTCTGCAGCACCGAATGAGAGAACTCCAGGTCCTCCTCAGCCAGGGTATCGAATTTGTAAAATTTAGCAAACGTGTTTGCCCCTGACCAAGTAGCTGCTCGGCAAAGTTGTAAAGCCGAGACCCCTCGGGCAGCCGCCCAAGATGAGCCCACCTTCCTTGTGGAATGGGCTTTTACAGATTTTGGCTGTGGCAGGCCTGCCACAGAATGTGCAAGCTGAATCGTACTACAAATCCAACGAGCAATCGTCTGCTTAGAAGCAGGAGCACCCAGCTTGTTGGGTACATACAGGATAAACAGCGAGTCAGATTTTCTGACTCCAGCCGTCCTGGAAACATATATTTTCAGGGCCCTGACTACGTCCAGCAACTTGGAGTCCTCCAAGTCCCTAGTAGCCGCAGGCACCACAATAGGCTGGTTCATGTGAAACACTGAAACCACCTTAGGGAGAAATTGAGGGCGAGTCCTCAGTTCTGCCCTGTCTGAATGAAAAATTAGGTAAGGGCTTTTATATGATAAAGCCGCCAATTCTGAGACACGCCTGGCTGAAGCCAGGGCTAACAGCATGACCACTTTCCATGTGAGATATTTTAATTCCACAGTGGTGAGTGGTTCAAACCAATGTGACTTTAGGAGACTCAACACTACATTGAGATCCCAAGGTGCCACTGGAGGCACAAAAGGAGGCTGTATATCCAGTACCCCTTTGACAAACGTCTGAACTTCAGGCACTGAAGCCAGTTCTTTTTGGAAGAATATTGACAGGGCCGAAATTTGAACCTTAATGGACCCTAATTTTAGGCCCATAGATAGTCCTGTTTGCAGGAAATGCAGGAAACGACCCAGTTGAAATTCCTCTGTAGGGGCCTTCTTGGCCTCACACCCCGCAACATATTTTCGCCAAATGCGGTGATAATGTTTCGCGGTTACATCCTTCGTGGCCTTGATCAGGGTAGGGATGACTTCATCTGGAATGCCTTTTTCCTTCAGGATCCGGCGTTCAACCTCCATGCCGTCAAACGCTGCCGCGGTAAGTCTTGGAACAGACAAGGTCCCTGCTGGAGCAGGTCCTTTCTTAGAGGTAGAGGCCACGGGTCCTCCGTGAGCATCTCTTGAAGTTCCGGGTACCAAGTCCTCCTTGGCCAATCCGGAGCCACGAGTAGCACTACCTGAGATAGTGCTACTCCGACCTCTAACTGTTCCCTGGACCTTGCCCTTATCAGGAGATCGTCCAAGTGCCCAGTCTCCTGCGGAGCCGCTATTCCCCATGGTCCTTATGGAGTTCCCAGCATCCACTACGGACTATGAGAAATAGAATTATCGGTAAGTAAATTCTTATTTTTACACCGGCTTTGGAAAACATCAGGTTTCAAAATTGGAAACAGAAAGGTATAGCGGTGGTGAGAGATGTTTTTGATCCAGGAGGTGTTCTGTACTCCTTTCAGGACCTAGTGGAGAAGTTTGGACTTCATTGCTCAGACTTTATGTATCTCCAACTTCGCCACTATGTCCAGTCCTTACCGCCTGTGTGGAGGTCCGAGGATGGGCCTGATCCCCTGGTAGCTTTGCTCACTAGGACGAACAAACAAGGTTTTAAGACCCAATGGATTTACTGGGACCTACTACCTATGGGTAATAAGTTAAATAAGATGTGGTTACTTTGGTCACAGAGGTGGAGTGTTTATTTTTCCCTGGATGTAGCTTGGGCAGATACCTTTAAAGTTGTACCAAATGTATTTAAAGTGTTACACTCTTCCCAACTGCAGGAAACTCATTACAAGTTTTTACACAGAGCCTATATATCGCCGGGAAGGCGGAAACATATGGTTCCTGCGGAATCAGGCAGGTGCCCAAAGTGTAAGGCACCAGATGCCTCCTTTATGCATAATTTCTGGCATTGCCCCAAGATAATGAAGTTTTGGCACAAGGTACAATGGTACATAAGCCACACTTTTGGTATTAACATCCCCCTGACATCGGATTCCTTTCTGGGCATGTTTGTTTCGACCTGGAACTTACCTCGCTCTCACTCAAATTTTATTCCCCTATTATGGGTGATTCTTACAGTTGGGAAGAAACTGATTTTAACTCAATGGATCTGTGCGTCCCCCCCAAGGTTGGAAGTTTTGAAATCCTCTTTGATAACACTATTATACTTTGAGAGGCAATCTACCTTGCCAGATTTAGGTACCAAAGTAACCCACTTGTATAAGAAATGGGGCCCCCTGGTGGAATCCTTAGCTCCTTTGCAGCGCACTCATATATTACAACTGTTTGATGGCCTTTCGTTGACATCTTACAAAACTGTGTCTGATGACTGATCATTTTGTCTATTTCTTCTGTTATCGCCCCAATATATGTTTTTAGAAAACAAAAAATAATTTACTCACTTTTTGACTACTGGCAGGGGACTCCTGATCTCTCCCCCCCCCCCCCTTCCCTTTTTTCGCCTGTGTGTCTTGTGGTATGAATGTGTGGTTGAATGTTGATAATGCTGATTTATAAACAGGGATGAAAGCTTTACCTTAAATACACTTTAAATACACTTTACCATGGAGCCGCTGCGGCCGCTATACTTAATACACACTCTACGTACTCTTTACGCTATTAGCGTAAAGAGTCCCGTACTGTGTACGGACTTTGCGTACAAATGCCGCGCTGACGGTACAAAGTACACACAGCGTGTACACACCCAGAGATACACCGCAAACCCTTAACAGCTATGCAATGCGATAATAATACACTTTAAACCTTAGCAGGGAAAGGAAGACACGACACCAGATTGTAATTAAACTGCTGGGTTCCGACACCACAGCATATTATTACTGAAAGGGGGTTACAATATATACAATACAATACAACAGAATAATGGCTATAGTCAATGTTACATACTTGTTTGGATTTCGCCGCGCTACCCAGTCTGGTCCTCCGTCATCTAGATAGATAACTTTGTGAGTCTTGTGTCGACCAGGCCTGCAGCAGGCTCTCTTTATACAATTCTTCCAAAACCTAACACAATGGATACTGTAATCTCTTTGTCCATTGGACACAGGGATGGTCATTTACAGTACAGGAGAGGTCATAGGTCGGTTTGAATAGGTGGGCAATGTCTGTTCCAACTGCTCTTGTGGGTGGTCTCCTCTGGATTCCCGCCGCATACATAATGTACAGTAAATACAGTTTATATCTATATTCTGCTCCTGCACATAACTATTCGCAGGAACATGCGATCTTCTTCAAACCAACACCGGAATATTACCCTTACAATACCCTACGGCTGGACACCAAACACCACCTTATAACCTTGTTCTGTCCCCTCCTATCCTGTAAAGGTGAATCCCTTTGTTCTGTTACCATTTAAACAGCTGTAACTTACTGATGTGGTGCAGGGAGACTGTGTACATTGTGCACTATTTGGATTAAATATGTAATGTGTTTTGATAGCTTTCCATGCGATCACAAACTCTACCGTAAATACCCATACCACGCGCTAATGCGCAGGACTGCGGGAGCGACCATACGCAAATTGCGGATATGTGCATGCACGGCAGAATAAGTACGCGCACGGAGGCCATCTGTGTGTAGTTTGTACTTGATGTGTGTACTGCAATATTTTTCGACTTTGACAGTCCACCCTTTGGCAGTCACCAATAACTGCCACTATCTAATCAATAAACAGAAAAATATCTACACAATATCTACAGAAGTTTGGATGGTCGGGGAAGAGTTGTATGTGGGAAATATATGACCTAGTGGGATAGTAAAAAGCATGTATGTATGAATCCATGTCTGAGGGGCATGTATCATCGTGCCGTATATGTAATAAGCTTCGAGGTATTGCGAAGTATACATTAAATCCTTCTCATCCTGTATTAAGGGTCTGTAAATGGGCCAACAAACACTACCGAGCTCTTTTCGGCTTCTTGTTCCAACAAATGGGGTGCACATTTAGTTGATGATACATGGAGGGGGAAACATATGTGAGTGCTAGTATATGTGGATATCACCTGTCAACTATGTGTGCTGTTAACTGGAGGTTGCAGAGATGAAGATAAGACACATATATGAAAATACATTCACATAAACATTTTGGGTAGGGCTGATGTCTTTTCCGGATGGATGTATCTGGGCAGAGGGGGAAACAAAAGAAAAACGGGTAAAAGAAACAGGCCATGAAATTAATTTGCAATCCTTATCATAACACTGTCTCTATGGATGGTCATAAATTAAATCTGCTGCTATAACAGCGCCCTCGCTCCTTAGACTCATCAGGGTTGTGCCATGCTTGCGCCGCGTATGAATTTGAACACACCTAAATATCGAACCAATAATTATGACGACTCCCAGGATACAAAGGAGAAACTTCCCTACACTCATGATGACATTTTGAGCCCACTCTCCTAAACCTGAAAACCAATTACGTGGGTTCAACCATGAGACCCAGCCGGTCAGTTCATTACTCACAGTCGCTAAGGTAAGGTTGTGCTTCCTCCTAAACTCCCACTTCAACTGCAAGATATCGTCCATCTTTCGATCGATAATCTCCGTGGGGTCGTCAGTGCTGTTCGTAATATACGTACAGCACTTCACACCATATTGAGTTGCCAGAGTAACACAGTACCCACCTGTCACGGCTGTAACATAAATTAAGGACCATCCTGTGCTGAATCAGTTCCTTCTTGTAAGCTTGTAACTCCCTTCCCGTATACCTGAAGGTGTCGTCATACATCTCAGTGATATTATCTATCAAGTTCGCTAGCGCATGGATATACCTATAATTTATAGTTCCTCTGGCAGTACGGGTGATGTCTAATGCGAGAAGGAACTGAATCCTGGTGGATTCGTGGATCAAATCAGAGGCTGCGTGCTCTGCCCTATCTATGAGGTGTCTCTTGATGATGTGTTCATAGTGAGTATGAGTATAAGGAGCCTGAGCACTGCGGTGAACGTCTTTCATCTTATCATGGGTTATGGTCATGACCTCTGGCAGTACTCTCCCAATATAACACAATCCCTCTGAGCTCGGGGCAAGCCACTTGTACGCCTTCCTCCCACATATGAAATAGGCATCATCTGGAAGAACATAGGGGACAAAATATAACATTACCATATTACAAATTTTCCAAGTAAAGAAACCAATCCCTAGTTCTCCCATCTGTTCAGTACAAGTATCGGGCTGGATGATATGAGCACAATACCCTGGCGATACTTTTCCAACCCACATGGTCTTGCTTCCACGAGTATACCTATACCGGAAATACCTCCCACTTTTGGCTATTTGGCGTACAAGTTCAGAGTCTATGGGTATGCTATCAGCTCTGTGTGAAAAGGTCATTGTCTGGTTATTCCACGTCACTTCCCAATTTCCCGGTTTTTGGTAATTGGAAACATTAAAACATAATAAGGACCTGTCTACATGATACTGGTGGAGCTTCAAGCTAGGGGGCCTAGAGATGTTGAATTTCTTGTCCACCGGTCTCCCACCCCATAATTCGAGTACCTCATCTATTGCTAAAAGGTACGGTACTAATCCTGACTTGCTCTGACCTTGAGGTACCTGTGAGCACACCCAGCATTCTGTCTGGTTTAAGACCTTACCCACTAGTGAGTGGTAATCACTCAATGGATGACGGTCCATGTCGATATTAAGGTTGGACTGACATCTCTGGATGCACCCATCCTCAACTATATTCTCACAATTCCTACAAAAACAATATTCATCAGACAATAACCCCTCACAGTGCCTCCGAGCTCCCTGACTACCAGAGCGCTTACTGATGCCAGCCTTTACTAAAGTGATGCGCTTATCCTGAGATCCTACAAATTCATACTTGCCATCAGAACCCATTCCAGATCCCTGCTCGACCTCTCTGGGACCCTCACCAAAACAAACTGTTCTTATCAAAACCAGAATTACTAACAGAACCCGAAACGCAGTCTCTTGTGATCGATCCATTTCGTTAGGGGAAAGGATGAAAATAAGAAGGAGAAAAGAAAGAAAAAATGCAGGGGGAGGTGAAAAAAAAAAGTGGTACGACAACCGTTCTAGGTCTTGTTACTCTCTGTGCTCAGATGACCTTCAACAGTCCTGCCTTTCAACTTTCCCGGAACAGACACTCCAGTGATACGAGATTCTCTACACTCTGCTCTTTGTCACGAGTTCTCTCCGGTTCAGTGACCTTCTTGCAGTGGGATGAGTGGACCCAAGTCACTCTTTTGGCGACCTTCAATGCTGTCGTGCTGGTTAACAATACTTGATATGGTCCTTCCCACCTATCTATGAGGCAACCTGAGCGTAAGAAATTTTGAATCATCACATAATCCCCAGGTTCAATGTCATGACAATTACTGTTCGGTAGGTCAGGAATCACCAGCTTTAAATTTCTTTGTTGATTTCTCAGCTGCTGGCTCATCCCAACCAAATATTTCACAGTCACTTCATTATTACATTTTAAATCATCCTGGGGTCTATCATTACATGAGGTTGTCGACCAAAAAGAATTTCGAAGGGTGATAGGTTAAGGGGAGACCTGGGAGTGGTTCTGATGCTGTACAACATTAGTGGCAAAGCTTCTGGCCACGACAATCTAGTTTCAGCCATTACTCTGCTCAGCTTGTTCTTAATAGTGCTGTTCACTCTCTCCACCTTTGCACTCGCCTGTGGACGGTACGGAGTATGCAGCTTGCTATTAATTCCCATCAGTTTGCACATGACCTGAAAGACTTCACCTGTAAAATGGGTACCCCTGTCACTTTCAATTATTCTAGGGATACCATATCTACACACAAATTCCTGCACGATTTTCTTTTCAGTGAACGTAGCAGTATTTGTGGCAGCAGGGAATGCTTCTACCCAGTTGGAAAATACATCAATACAAACTAACACATATTTTAAATTCCTACAGGGTGGTAACTGTATGAAATCGATTTGTATTACCTGAAAAGGTCTGTCTGTCGGAGGGATATGGGATGGCTCTGTTGGTATTGACTTTCCAATATTCTTCCTCAAGCAAGTAAAACATGTCATTGCTCTCTTACCTGCATGAGAAGAGAATCCTGGCGCACACCAGTAGGCTCTTACCAGATTGCACATACCCTCTTTGCCCAGATGAGTCAGACCGTGTGCCGCCTCAGCTAGACTTGAAAGATACACTCTGGGGGCCACTGGCTTACCGTGTCCACCTGTCCAAAGTCCTGAGGACTCCTGGCCATACCCCTTTGACCTCCAAACCACCTTTTCCTGTAAAGAACACAAATCTTGCATTTCAATTAATTGTTGTGTGTTGATAGTGTTAAATGTCATCAGTGATGTGATGTTCGTTTGTATGGGGGTGCTGGCTGCTGATTTAGCAGCTTCGTCTGCCCGGCTGTTACCAAGTGAAATTGGGTCTTGGTTGTAAGTATGTGCTTTGCACTTGATAACAGCCACTCTGTATGGTTCCTGTATCGCTGTTAGAAACCTTTTTATGTGGGACGCATGCACTACAGGTGTGCCAGCTGCCGTCACAAAATTTCTGAGGTGCCATAGGGCCCCAAAATCATGCACTACTCCAAAGGCATACCTAGAATCTGTGTATATATTAGCTGACTTACCCTTGGCCAATTCACACGCTCTGGTTAGGCCGACCAACTCAGCAACTTCTGCTGAGTGCGGTGGGCCCAGGGGTTCAGCTTCTATGATACCTCTGTCATCTACAGCTGCATATCCAGTACACAAGTCTCCCGATTCTGTCTGTCTCTGGCAACTACCGTCAGTGTAGAAAGTAAAGTCTACTCCTTCCAGTGGGTTGTCACTGATGTCAGGTCTCGCTGTGAAAGTCTGATTCAGGTATTCCATACAATCATGCGTATCAGTATCTGCACTAAATCCTCCTTCACCATTATTCTCATCCTCCACCCTTTGTGCCTGTCCAGGCACACTTGGCAAGTAAGTTGCAGGATTTAGTGAGCTGCATCTCTTAATGGTGATGTTTACCGGGGCCATCAGTGATAATTCCCACTTTGTAAACCGAGCAGATGAGACATGTCTGGTTTGGGCTGAGTTCAGTAAGGCTGATACTGCATGAGGTGGGCGAGTTCAGTAAGGCTGATACTGCATGAGGTGTATGAATGGTCAGGTCATGTCCTAACACTACGTCCTCGCTTTTACTTACCAGCAAAGCTATCACTGCAACACTTCGCAAGCAAGTGGGGAGAGACCGCGCTACAGTGTCCAACTGTGCACTGTAGTATGCTACCGGTCTGCTGGCATCACCATGTCTCTGTGTTAAAAACCCTGCCGCGCAACCTGCACTTTCGGTACCTTACAATTCAAAGGGCTTCTCATAATCTGGCATACCTAATGCAGGTGCCTGTGATAGGCACTGTTTGAGTCTCTCAAATGCCAGTTCGGACTCATCTGTGTGCGAGACCCGTTCTGGTTTGTTTGAAGAGACCATTTCTTGCAAAGGTAAAGCCAGTATAGAGAACCCTGTAATCCAGTTTCGACAGTACCCACACATTCCAAGGAAAGTGCGGATCTGTTGTTGCGTTTGTGGCAGAGTCAAGTCGCGAATCGCCTGTATTCTATCAGCGGAGAGGTGTCTTAAGTCCTTGGGTCAAGCAATGTCCCAAATATTTTACCCTGGTCTGGCACAACTGCAACTTATCCTTTGAAACCTTGTGTCCCGTTTGGGAAAGATGAAAAAGAAGCTGTTTCGTGTCTTTCAAGGACGATTCCAGTGAGTCAGAACATAACAATAAGTCATCGACATACTGTATTAGCACTGATCCACTCTCAGGTTGAAAGGATTGTAAACAGTCATGCAAGGCCTGAGAGAAAATACTCGGGCTGTCAATGAAACCTTGGGGAAGACGAGTCCAGGTGTACTGTACTCCCCTGTATGTAAAAGCAAAAAGGTATTGGCTGTCAGGGTGAAGAAGGACAGAAAAGAAAGCAGAACAGAGGTCAATGACAGTGAAAAATTTTGCAGTAGAGGGAATTTGCATGAGGATGACTGCTGGATTGGGCACTACGGGGAATTGGCTCTCAACTATCTTGTTTATCCCCCTTAGATCCTGCACTAGCCTATAACCCCTCCCCTCCACTCTTTTTCACAGGGAAGATGGGACTGTTGGCGGTGCTGGACGTCCTGACTAGGATGCCCTGCTGTAGCAGCCGCTCTATGACAGGGTACACTCCTAATTCTACCTCTGGCTTCAGAGGATACTGAGGGATTTTTGGAGCTATCCTACCATCTTTTACTTGTACTACTACTGGAGCTACATTCGCCATCAATCCAGTGTCTTGTCCATCTTTGGTCCAAAGGGAATCCGGTATTTGTGAAATAATTTCCTCTACCTTTGATGGACACTTGTCTATAACAGTAGAATGCGACATTAGCCTTTGAGGGGTGTCTAATATATCGGGTACTTCTTGAGCGTGGTTCCCAGGTATATCCAAGAAGACACCCTCAGGAGTACAGTATATGACACACCGCATTTTACACAATAAATCTCTGCCGAATAGATTAGCCGGAGCCGATGCAGCCAGCAGAAAAGAATGTTTGGTTATCAAAGGCCCTATCGTAATCTCTGCCGGTCTACTCAAAGGGTATTGTTGCACAGTTCCTGTTACTCCCATTGCCGAAATTGTTTTACCCGTGGTTTTTATACCTATTGTTGAATTTAACACTGACCTGGCCGCCCCTGTATCTACGAGAAAAGGTAATGGTACACCAGCTACATCAACCGTTACCTCAGGTTCACTACCAAGGCTAGCAATCAACTTCACTGGCTGCAGACTACAGGTGTGGCCCAACCCCTATTGTGTGTTGAGACCCTCCCGCAGTGCATTGGCAGCTACAATATGTGAGGGGGGTAGCTGAGAATTTTTGGAGGCCTGCCAGTCTCTCCTTGGTGGGTACCTCCTTGTTTCCCCTGCATGTGGCTCGTAATTTCTCCCAAGTGGTCCCTGATCCCAATTATGTGCATTGTAGTGTGGTTCATATCCTGGTCTAGGGGGTCGGTATACATTATGTGTACCTTTATTCTTACATTCCCTCGAGTAATGTCCTACCTTGTGACAAGCATAGCATGTTACTATACGTGACTTACCATCAGGGGTCTGGGGTTTCGGCTGATATGGCTTTTTGGTAAGTGCATCTATACTCACTGTCATCAGCTTTTCCCCCTGAGACTCCCTGTGCTTACTGATGTTCCTGTCGTGCTCGATAGCGGACTCTCTCAATGCAGCCACCGAGATACCTCTCCAGTTTGGTAGAGAGGTCTGTACCCTTGCTCTTAATGCTTTTAACCCGTCCATTAATACAGTAACAGTTACCTCCCTGTGATGCGCTTTATCTTTTATGTCCTCGATCCCAGTGTATCTAGACATTTCCTGCAGTGCTCGATGGAAATATTCGGATGCCATTTCACCTTCCTTTTGTATTATGGAAAAGATTTGATTCCATTTGACAACAGTAGGGAAATATACTCCTAATTGCAGATTTATTTGCCGCACATTCTCCTGAGTGTACTCCTCAGTGAGAGGTACTTCTGTGTCTAACTTACAATCAGTTATGAATTTTGCGGGGTCAATATTTGAGGGTAAACATACCCGTAGCACTGTTCGCCAATCTTTGTTCGTGGGTTCGTTGGCGTTACCTAACTCTTTAATGAACCTCTGGCATGCGACTAGATCTTTTCTGGGATCGGGAAATTCTGACATAATTGACCTTAACTCTGCTCGGGACCAGGGACAGTGCATGGCAATGTTCCTGATGGGAGTGACTCCCTGAGCGTCAGTCTTCCCATTGGGGACTGCAATCACCCTGACAGGATTTAATTCAATTACATCATTCTGGTTTGATTCTACAATGTGGGGAGCTATTGTCTCTGCATAATGTATGGTACCGTACTTACCTGTGGACACGACCTCACTTATCCCTCCGCTAGGGGGCCTAACTACTGCTCTTGTTGGTTGGCCCGTGCCCACCTGAGTGTCCTGTATGGTGGCTGCTAGAGAGAGTGCCGATATCGTGCTGGGCTCATCTTCCTGCTCGCAGTCCTGAGGAAAATTTAAAATGGGATACAACTGGCAATGGTTAGCGTTAGTACATTTATCAATTACTCTTCTATCCTGTACCAATGTACCATTGTCTGTAGCCACTTTCTCCCCCACAATATATGGTGGTGGTGGTGCGGTCGCCTTTGTTTTCCCGCTAGGTTTGGAACCTGATGCGCGAGTTAATTCCCTTTGCACATCCCCCTCCTGTTGCCATAAATTTAAACAATCTGTATGTCTAATCCTTTGTTTCTTGGATTTTATCAGACATATCCTTATCCTTAAGTTCTGTAATACCTCTGGTTCAAAGCTGCCCACCTTAGGGAATGGTACCCTATCTTTGTCAGTCATACGTACCCATTCAGACAAAAAGTCTTCCGTGTGTGATCCATATTTACCACACATAATAAACCTCGCTGACCCCTTGGGCCGTGGCTCTTCAACCTGAACCCTGTCTACAAAACGTCCACCGCGTGTGCAATTGGATCCCATCGCGGACTTTTTCCTTTTTACTCAATCCCCAATGCACAATACGAATAGACGGTGAAAGTTCTTAGAGCGCTTTCACCCACTCCTTCTCCGCTGAGTACCACGACTCACTCCAATAGTGACCACCGCGAACCCAGTGAGGCCCCTATCTGGTTTCTATTCACTGGAAGTGTTTAGGAGTGACTTACCTATTCCAGTGAATATGCACCGCTGGAGATTTTCCTGAGAGAGACCAGCGAAAACTCCCTATACACTTATACACAAATCACGCTTGCGTATGCTCTACACAGCACTAATGATACCGCGATTTTACGCAAAAGTTCGTAAAGGGGTATCAAGTTGCGCTGTGTATATCGCAACCACAAACGCGCGGTCCAATTGCACAGCGTATAGGTACTTGTTACCTATCTGCCGTACAACCACGGGTCAATGTACAAACTGTGACCCTCAGCCCGGAGCGTAATACAAAAACCTTCAATACTTCGCAATACTTATGCAGTATCACGCTCCTTTGCAAATCACCTCACGATTTGCGTATTAAACCTTATACTAATGTGAGTCAGCCGCCTCACGCCACCAAGCCTCCACTTACTTGATGTACCACACGACGGGATCCCGAATTCCCTGGGTTCAAATATCCACTCACTCGTATGTTCGCTCACTCAAATACACTTTGTTTTTCTGTACAGAAAATTTGGATTCATTCAGGTTGTCAGCTTTACCCCAGAGGCAATTTAAAAAATTTTTTTTTATACTAATCTGCTTTAGAAACCGGGCAGTTTTGTGCTATTGTAGCATGGCTACTGTCTCACCTTTAAACTAAACAAACTATCGTGTGGTTTTATTATGCGCACACAACCCTACGCAAGCTTGCGTAATTACGCAACCGTGCGTACCTCTATGCTACGTGTGCAGCCTTGCACGTTTTTGTACGCTGTCCTCACATTCCGTACCACGTGTACCAATGTGCGTACGCAATAAAACAAATCACACAACTTCTATAAATGTGAGCAATACTAACTATAATCGCTCACTTAACACAACACAGTTTCTTTCTGTATAAACCTTTACAACCAGGCCAGACTGCGTTTGTGCTTTACACTTACTTCCTTAAACATTTATTTTAGTTTTAACTATATAGCAACAAAATGTAACCGATTTCACACAGATCTAAATTAATCTAACAATTTGAGTCTTATGGCAACAATATGAGAAAGGGTATGTGTGCCTTTTTGTTTGTTGTGTACGCTTTTGGCGCTAAAAAAAAATTCACAGATTTTTAAATAGCTTTTTTCCTGTTTACTTTACGGGTTCTACCAGCATCTCTACAAACCATACAGAGCAGACGTCATCTAATCAGCACACAAGTAGGGTTTTTAGTGTATCCACCGACCAAGAAAAGGTTACGTAGGATACTTTCTGTCCACCCTTTTGCTGATAGATTAAGTCTGCTGTGACCTGTTAGGTTGTGAGTATGTGGAATCCCTGATGGAGCCCCCAATTGATAATGCTGATTTATATACAGGGATGAAAGCTATACCTTAAACACACTTTAAATACACTTTACCATGGAGCCGCTGCGGCCGCTATACTTAATACACACTCTACGTACTCTTTACGCTATTAGCGTAAAGAGTCCCGTACTGTGTACGGACTTTGCGTACAAATGCCGCGCTGACGGTACAAAGTACACACAGCGCGTACACACCCAGAGATACACCGCAAACGCTTAACAGCTATGCAATGCGATAATAATACACTTTAAACCTTAACAGGGAAAGGAAGACACGACACCAGATTGTAATTAAACTGCTGGGTTCCGACACCACAGCATATTATTACTGAAAGGGGGTTACAATATATACAATACAATACAACAGAATAATGGCTACAGTCAATGTTACATACTTGTTTGGATTTTGCCGCGCTATCCAGTCTGGTCCTCCGTCATCTAGATAGATAACTTTGTGAGTCTTGTGTCTGACCAGGCCTGCAGCAGGCTCTCTTTACACAATTCTTCCAAAACCTAACACAATGGATACTGTAATCTCTTTGTCCATTGGACACAGGGATGGTCATTTACAGTACAGGAGAGGTCATAGGTCGGTTTGAATAGGTGGGCGATGTCTGTTCCAACTGCTCTTGTGGGTGGTCTCCTCTGGATTCCGCCGCATACATAATGTACAGTAAATACAGTTTATATCTATATTCTGCTTCTGCACATAACTATTCGCAGGAACATGCGATCTTCTTCAAACCAACACCGGAATATTACCCTTACAATACCCTACGGCTGGACACCAAACACCACCTTATAACCTTGTTCTGTCCCCTCCTATCCTGTAAAGGTGAATCCCTTTGTTCTGTTACCATTTAACTGCTGTAACTTACTGATGTGGTGCAGGGAGACTGTGTACATTGTGCACTATTTGGATTAATGTGTTTTGATAGCTTTCCATGCGTTCACAAACTCTACCATAAATACCCATACCACGCACTAATGCGCAGGACCGCGGGAGCGACCATACGCAAATTGCGGATATGTGCACGCACGGCAGAATGAGTACGCGCACGGAGGCCATCTGTGTGTAGTTTGTACTTGATGTGTGTACTGCAATATTTCTCTGACGTCCTAAGTGGATGCTGGGGACTCCGTCAGGACCATGGGGATTAGCGGCTCCGCAGGAGACAGGGCACAAAACTGAAGCTTTAGGATCAGGTGGTGTGTACTGGCTCCTCCCCCTATGACCCTCCTCCAAGCCTCAGTTAGGTTTTTGTGCCCGTCCGAGCAGGGTGCAATCTAGGTGGCTCTCTTAAGGAGCTGCTTAGAAAAAGTTTTTAGGTTTTTTATTTTCAGTGAGTCCTGCTGGCAACAGGCTCACTGCATCGAGGGACTTAGGGGAGAGAAGTTCAACTCACCTGCGTGCAGGATGGATTGGCTTCTTAGGCTACTGGACATCATTAGCTCCAGAGGGAGTCGGAACACAGGTCTCACCCAGGGGTTCGTCCCGGAGCCGCGCCGCCGACCCCCCTTGCAGATGCTGAAGATTGAAGGTCCAGAAACCGGCGGCAGAAGGCTCTTCAGTCTTCTTGAAGGTAGCGCACAGCACTGCAGCTGTGCGCCATTGTTTGTCACACACTTCTCACCAACGGTCACGGAGGGTGCAGGGCGCTGCTGGGGGCGCCCTGGGCAGCAATGTAAATACCTTTTATGGCTAAAAAATACATCACATATAGCCCTTGAGGCTATATGGATGTATTTAACCCCTGCCAGATATTACAAACTACGGGAGAAAAGCCCGCCGGAATAGGGGGCGGGGCTTATTCTCCTCAGCACACAGCGCCATTTTCCTGCTCAGCTCCGCTGTGAGGAAGGCTCCCAGGACTCTCCCCTGCACTGCACTACAGAAACAGGGTAAAACAGAGAGGGGGGCACTTTTTTTGGCGATATTTTATATATTTAAGCTGCTATAAGGATACAACACTTATATAAGGTTGTTCCCATATATATTATAGCGCTTGGGTGTGTGCTGGCAAACTCTCCCTCTGTCTCCCCAAAGGGCTAGTGGGGTCCTGTCTTCGATAAGAGCATTCCCTGTGTGTCTGCTGTGTGTCGGTACGTGTGTGTCGACATGTATGAGGACGATGTTGATGTGGAGGCAGAGCAATTGCCGGTAATGGTGATGTCACCCCCCAGGGAGTCGACACCGGAATGGATGGCTTTGTTTATGGAATTACGTGATAATGTCAGCACATTACAAAAATCAGTTGACGACATGAGACGGCCGGAAAACCAGTTGGTACCTGCCCAGGCGTCTCAGACACCGTCAGGGGCTGTAAAACGCCCTTTACCTCAGTCGGTCGACACAGACCCAGACACGGACACTGAATCTAGTGTCGACGGTGAAGAAACAAACGTATTTTCAAGTAGAGCCACACGTTATATGATCACGGCAATGAAGGAGGCTTTGCATATCTCTGATACTGCAAGTACCACAAAAAGGGGTATTATGTGGGGGGTGAAAAAACTACCTGTAGTTTTTCCTGAATCAGAGGAATTGAATGATGTATGTGATGAAGCGTGGGTTAACCCAGATAGAAAAGTGCTAATTTCAAAAAAGTTATTGGCATTATACCCTTTCCCGCCAGAGGTTAGGGCGCGCTGGGAAACACCCCCTAGGGTGGATAAGGCGCTCACACGCTTATCAAAACAAGTGGCGTTACCGTCTCCTGATACGGCCGCCCTCAAGGATCCAGCTGATAGGAGGCTGGAAACTACCCTAAAGAGTATATACACACATACTGGTGTTATACTGCGACCAGCCATCGCCTCAGCCTGGATGTGCAGTGCTGGGGTGGTCTGGTCGGATTCCCTGACTGAAAATATTGATACCCTGGATAGGGACAGTATTTTATTGACTATAGAGCAATTAAAGGATGCTTTTCTTTATATGCGAGATGCTCAGAGGGATATTTGCACTCTGGCATCGAGAGTAAGTGCGATGTCCATATCTGCCAGAAGAAGTTTATGGACGCGACAGTGGTCAGGTGATGCGGATTCCAAACGACATATGGAAGTATTGCCGTATAAGGGGGAGGAATTATTTGGCGTAGATCTATCGGATCTGGTGGCCACGGCAACTGCCGGAAAATCCACCTTTTTACCTCAGACCCCCTCCCAACAGAAAAAGACACCGTCTTTTCAGCCGCAGTCCTTTCGGTCCTATAAGAACAAGAGGGCAAAAGGACAGTCCTATCTGCCCCGGGGCAGAGGAAGGGGTAAGAGAGGGCAGCAAGCAGCCCCTGCCCAGGAACAGAAGCCCTCCCAGGGTTCTGCAAAGCCCTCAGCATGACGCTGGGGCTGTACAAGCGGACTCAGGAGCGGTGGGGGGTCGACTCAGGAATTTCAGCGCACAGTGGGCTTGCTCACAGGTGGACCCTTGGATCCTGCAGGTAGTATCTCAGGGTTACAGGTTGGAATTCGAGAAGTCTCCCCCTCGCCGGTTCCTAAAGTCTGCTTTGCCAACGTCTCCCTCAGACAGGGCGACGGTATTGGAAGCCATTCACAAGCTGTTTTCTCAGCAGGTGATAGTCAAGGTACCCCTCCTACAACAGGGAAAGGGGTATTACTCCACGCTATTTGTGGTACCGAAGCCGGACGGCTCGGTAAGACCTATTCTAAATCTGAAATCTTTGAACCTGTACATACAAAAATTCAAGTTCAAGATGGAATCACTCAGAGCAGTGATAGCGAATCTGGAAGAAGGGGACTTTATGGTGTCCTTGGACATAAAGGATGCTTACCTGCATGTCCCAATTTGCCCTTCACATCAAGGGTACCTCAGGTTCGTGGTGCAAAACTGTCATTATCAGTTTCAGACGCTGCCGTTTGGATTGTCCACGGCACCTCGGGTCTTTACCAAGGTAATGGCCGAAATGATGATTCTTCTGCGAAGAAGAGGCGTATTAATTATCCCTTACTTGGACGATCTCCTGATAAGGGCAAGATCCAGAGAACAGCTGGAGGACGGAGTAGCACTAACCCAAGTAGTGCTGCAACAACACGGGTGGATTCTGAATTTTACAAAATCTCAGTTGACCCCGACAACACGTCTGCTGTTCCTGGGAATGATTCTGGACACGGTTCAGAAAAAGGTGTTTCTTCCGGAGGAGAAAGCCAAGGAGTTATCCGAACTTGTCAGGAACCTCCTAAAACCAGGAAAAGTGTCTGTGCATCAATGCACAAGAGTCCTGGGAAAGATGGTGGCTTCTTACGAAGCAATTCCATTCGGCAGATTCCACGCACGAACTTTTCAGTGGGATCTGCTGGACAAATGGTCCGGATCGCATCTGCAGATGCATCAGCGGATAACCTTATCGCCACGGACAAGGGTGTCTCTTCTGTGGTGGTTGCAGAGTGCTCATCTGTTAGAGGGCCGCAGATTCGGCATACAGGACTGGGTCCTGGTGACCACGGATGCCAGTCTGAGAGGCTGGGGAGCGGTCACACAGGGAAGAAACTTCCAGGGAGTATGGTCAAGCCTGGAGATGTCTCTTCATATAAATATACTGGAGCTAAGAGAAATTTACAATGCTCTAAGCCTGGCAAAACCCCTGCTTCAGGGTCAGCCGGTGTTGATCCAGTCGGACAACATCACGGCAGTCGCCCACGTAAACAGACAGGGCGGCACAAGAAGCAGGAGAGCAATGGCAGAAGCTGCAAGGATTCTTCGCTGGGCGGAAGATCATGTGATAGCACTGTCAGCAGTGTTCATTCCGGGAGTAGACAACTGGGAAGCAGACTTCCTCAGCAGACACGATCTACACCCGGGAGAGTGGGGACTTCATCCAGAAGTCTTCCACATGATTGTGAACCGTTGGGAAAAACCAAAGGTGGATATGATGGCGTCTCGCCTCAACAAAAAACTGGACAGGTATTGCGCCAGGTCAAGAGACCCTCAGGCAATAGCTGTGGACGCTCTGGTAACACCGTGGGTGTACCAGTCAGTGTATGTATTTCCTCCTCTACCTCTCATACCCAAAGTACTGAGAATTATACGGCAAAGGGGAGTAAGAACGATACTCGTGGCTCCGGATTGGCCAAGAAGAACTTGGTACCCGGAACTTCAGGAGATGCTCACGGAAAATCCGTGGCCTCTACCTCTAAGACGGGACCTGATTCAGCAGGGACCGTGTCTATTCCAAGACTTACCGCGGCTGCGTTTGACGGCATGGCGGTTGAACACCGAATTCTAAAGGAAAAAGACATTCCAGAAGAGGTCATTCCTACACTGGTTAAAGCCAGGAAGGAGGTGACTGCACAACATTATCACCGCATTTGGAGAAAATATGTTGCGTGGTGTGAGGCCAGGAAGGCCCCCACGGAGGAATTTCAACTGGGTCGATTCCTACATTTCCTGCAAACAGGATTGTCTATGGGCCTCAAATTGGGGTCCATTAAGGTTCAAATTTCGGCCCTGTCGATTTTCTTCCAGAAAGAATTGGCTTCAGTTCCTGAAGTCCAGACTTTTGTAAAAGGAGTACTACATATACAGCCCCCGGTTGTGCCCCCAGTGGCTCCGTGGGACCTGAATGTAGTTTTGGATTTTCTCAAATCCCATTGGTTTGAGCCACTCAAATCGGTGGATTTGAAATATCTTACATGGAAAGTAACCATGCAACTGGCCCTGGCTTCAGCCAGGAGAGTATCAGAATTGGCGGCTTTATCGTATAAGAGCCCATATCTGATTTTCCATTCGGACAGGGCAGAACTGCGGACGCGTCCTCATTTTCTGCCTAAGGTGGTGTCAGCGTTTCACCTGAACCAGCCTATTGTGGTGCCTGCGGCTACTAGGGATTTGGAAGATTCCAAGTTGCTGGACGTTGTCAGGGCATTGAAAATATACATTTCAAGGACGGCTGGAGTCAGAAAATCTGACTCGCTGTTTATACTGTATGCACCCAACAAGCTGGGTGCTCCTGCTTCTAAGCAGACGATTGCTCGTTGGATTTGTAGCACAATTCAACTTGCACATTCTGTGGCAGGCCTGCCACAGCCTAAATCTGTCAAGGCCCATTCCACAAGGAAGGTGGGCTCATCCTGGGCGGCTGCCCGAGGGGTCTCGGCATTACAACTCTGCCGAGCAGCTACGTGGTCGGGGGAGAACACGTTTGTAAAATTCTACAAATTTGATACCCTGGCTAAAGAGGACCTGGAGTTCTCTCATTCGGTGCTGCAGAGTCATCCGCACTCTCCCGCCCGTTTGGGAGCTTTGGTATAATCCCCATGGTCCTGACGGAGTCCCCAGCATCCACTTAGGACGTCAGAGAAAATAAGATTTTACTTACCGATAAATCTATTTCTCGTAGTCCGTAGTGGATGCTGGGCGCCCATCCCAAGTGCGGATTATCTGCAATACTTGTACATAGTTATTGTTACAAAAAAATCGGGTTGTTATTTGTTGTGAGCCGTCTGTTCAGAGGCTCCTACGTTTGTCATACTGTTAACTGGGTTTAGATCACAAGTTATACGGTGTGATTGGTGTGGCTGGTATGAGTCTTACCCGGGATTCAATATCCACCTTATTGTGTACGCTCGTCCGGGCACAGTATCCTAACTGAGGCTTGGAGGAGGGTCATAGGGGGAGGAGCCAGTACACACCACCTGATCCTAAAGCTTTAGTTTTGTGCCCTGTCTCCTGCGGAGCCACTAATCCCCATGGTCCTGACGGAGTCCCCAGCATCCACTACGGACTACGAGAAATAGATTTATCGGTAAGTAAAATCTTATTTTTTCGACTTTGACAATGTTCTTTCAAATCTGTTTATTTTATTGGTTATGTGTATTGCCATTCTTTATATCCCTGGGGAGTTGTTTGAAGAATACGTTTTTGAGATGACGGTTTATGATCCCCTCCATCTTATCATATTCTGATTTGTACAATTCTAATGCTACATGGCTTTTTGATACCGATTGTCTGTTTGTATTCATTATTGAAAAATTCTCAATAAACACATAATAAAAAAAAAATGGAAGAAATACAAGTTCACTGACAATCTCTCTCGACCTGGGGCTCCATGCAAGATCTCACCTCATGGGGTATCAATGATCTTGAGAACAGTGAGGAATCAGCCCAGAACTACACGGGGGGACCTGATCAATGACCTCAAGAGAGCTGGGACCACAGTCACAAAGGTTACTATTAGTAACACACTACATTGTCATAGATTGAAATCCTGCAGCGCCCGAAAGGTCCCCCTGCTTAAGCCAGCACATGTCCAGGCCCGTCTAAAGTTTACCAGTGACCATCTGGATGATCCAGAGGAGGATTGGGAGAATGTAATGTGGTCAGATCGAACTTTTTGGTATAAACTCCACTCACCGTGTTTGGAGGGAGAAGAATGGTGAATGGCATCCCAAGAACACCATAACCACTGTGAAGCATGGGGGTGGAAACATCATGCTTTGGGGCTGCTTTTCTGCAAAGGGGACAGGAAGACTGATCTGTATTAGGGAGAGGATGAATGGGGCCATGTATCATAAGATTTTGGGCATAAACCTCCTTCCCTCAGTAAGAGCATTGAAGATGGAACGTGGCTGGGTCTTCCAGCATGACAATGACCCCAGACACACCGCCTGGGCAACTAAGGAGTGGCTCCGCAAAAAGCATTTCAAGTTCCTGGAGTGGCCTAGCCAGTCTCCAGACCTCAACCCAATAGAAAATCTGTGGAGGGAGTTGAAAGTCCGTGTTGCCTGGCGATAGCCCCAAAACATGACAGATCTAGAGAAGATCTGCATGGAAGAGTGGCCCAAAATACCTGCTACAGTGTGTGCAAACCTGGTCAAGAACTACAGGAAACATTTGACACCTCTGTAATTGCCAACCAAGGTTATATTCCAAAGTATTGAGTTAAACTTTTTGATTGTCCAAATATTTATTTTCCGCAAGAATATACAAATAAATTGTTTAAAAATCACACAATGTGATTTCCTAGTTTTTTCCCCCAGATTCTGTCTCTCACAGTTGAAGTGTACCTATGATTGAAATTACAGACCTCTCTCATCTTTTTAAGTGGGTCAACTTGCACAATTGGTGGCTGTCCAAATACTTTTTTGCCCCACTGTGTGTGTGTATATATATATATATATATATATATATATAAATATATATGAGAAAGGAGGGGATGAGGGATAAGTAGCGACCACAGTGTCAATAAACAAAGTAAAAATTGCCAATTAAAAATAAAACAACTATTTATTACCATAAAATTGAACATAAAAGGGACACATAAAAAATTATTAATACCCATAATTATTAATGGTCATTTTTTTTTATCTTACTATTCTCATTATTTTTGTTAAATATACATAAAAGTCGATTTCTCTGCTGTTATTTGTTTTTATTATTTATAATAGCCACTTTGATTTTTTATCAATTGCTGCTAATTTAGGATTAAGTAGATTAGATGATTACAAATATTGATGTATTCTGATACTCTCATTTACTCCTTATTTTTATATGGAATTATTGCCATGGATACCTGGAGCACCTGAAAGCTATCTTTATCTAATGAACTACTAGAAAATGGCCGCCGCAATCTTGAAAGATATGGACCTAATCCCATTGTTAATGGCTGCTGCTGTATGAACATGACAAATCCAATTCTCTCCCCTATGAACTAAAGCTGCCAGCGACAACCAATGTGTATACACACAGAGGACCACATGAACGCATGGAATCGCCAGAAACCGGAAGTGGGGTGGAAGTGACGCGCCACGTTTGCCATGACCGGAAGTGTGGCGGAAATACCGCCGATTCACTATATAAGCGCTTTTAAAGTGGTCTTTGGACCTGTAACATTCTCGTTTTTACCTGCATCTAACTTTTAGTAACCTGGTAACATCTAATCTGTATTTGTTAATAGTTTTAAAGCATATGTCAGATAATTACATCATGTGACTCCCTATGATGTCACAACCCTCCCACTAAGTACTATGGCTATAAATAGGTATTCAGACTCATTCTGTCCCTACCCCTTGAAGAAGTCTCATCAGACGAAATGCGTTGGGTGACCTATACCTACCTCGCTCTAAGATAAGGAAAACATTTTTTATTTGTTCTTATATTCATTTAGTACTTTTAGTTCAGCTGTGTATATATTGTTGTCCCATTTTATATGTGTCTCTTTTATGTTCAATTTTATGGGAATAAATAGTTGTTTTATTTTTAATTGGCAATTTTTACTTTGTTTATTGACACCGTGGTCGCTACTTATCCCTCATCCCCTCCTTTCTCCTACATTTTATTCAGAGAATTACCACCCCTGTATTTATTGAAGGAAACAGCAGACGCCCCATTAGCAGCACAGGGGAGTGTCACATAGGATTGCCATCCCTGTACGACATATCTGTTTTATCTCACATGTGGCGCAGTATTAATTCTTTTATATGGGAATGGCGAGTGCAGTGGTTCCTCGTGTTTGTTTATATATATATATATATATTCATACATTGCACACACATTCATTCATAATACACAAACATACACACATTCATACACACATACAAACTACAAATATACACATGTATATACACACATAAGCACACACATACTGTACATACACAGACAAACACACACACACACATACATACGTACATAAGCAGCGCCGTAACTAGGTATGGGCGAGTGGTGCTCTGCACACATCGCAATGCGCTGTGGGGCGAAAAAATCTCTGCATGCACCCGCCGGGCTACGCCGCACTACCGCCCCCACCAAGGAGCACAGTGGAGAACTGCTAGTCTTGTAGGCGTTGTGAGCGCCTCTACATCCCACTCCTCTCGCCCCTCTCCCCCCCCCCCCCCCCCCCAGACTGGGCTCCGCTGCCACTGCTCTGCTCACCAGCTTTACTATTGTGGAGGGCTGGAGGCGTCACCTGGCAGCAGCAGCTGATCTTGAGGGGAGGAGGCTGAGAATGCTCTTCAGCAGTCCTTTCTCCCCTCATCTGCGCTCCTCAACCCCGGGCGTGACGTCATCATGCACGCCCGGGGCAGCCAGGAACAGCCTCTTCCGATTTAGCCAGCCAGCGTTTGGTGCCTGACATGGGAGCTGCAGCCGCGAAAGAGCCAGGGAAGGCATGGAGCAGAGGGACCCGTACACCAGCACCTGTCCGTGCAGTGCTGCACTTATCCATCCAGGAGTCAGAATTACACGAGGGCACACCACCACCGCAGGTTAGGGACTTATTACAGCACCCCCATCCCCCCCCCCCCCGGCCTCTCACCTGTTCTCTCCATAGCTCTCCCCTCTAAATGCCGCTCAACTCTATCCCAAGCCCTCCCTCCATATTCCTCTCACCTGCTCTCTCCCTAATCCTCCCACTGGCGTTCCTCTCACTTGCTCTCTCCCTAATCCTTGCCCCGCGTTCCTCTCGCTTGCTCTCACCCTAATCTTCCCCCCGTGTTCCTCTTGCTCGCTCTCTCTCTAGCCCTCCCCCCACGTTCCTCTCACCTGCTCTAACCCTAGCCCTCCCCCAGTGTTCCTCTCACCCGCTCTCTCCCTAGCCCTCCCCCCACATTCCTCTCAGCTGCTGTCTCCCTAATCCTCCCCCCGTGTTCCTCTCACCTGCTCTCTCTCTAGCCCTCCCCCGACTTTCCTCTCACCTGCTCTATCCCTAGCCCCCCCCGTGTTCCTCTCACTTGCTCTCTCCCTAGCCCTCCCCCAGTGTTCCTCTCAACTGCTCTCTCCCTAGCTCTCCCCTTGAATTCCTCTCACAGCTCTAAACCTCCCCCGTGTTCCTCTCACCTGCTCTAACCCTAGCCCTCCCCCAGTGTTCCTCTCACCTGCTCTCACCCTAGCCCTCCCCACATCCATCTCACCTTAGCCCTCACCCCACGTTCCTCTCACTAACTCTCTCCCTAATTCTCCCCCCGTGTTCCTCTCACCCTAGCCCTCTCCCCAAGTTCCTCCCACTTAATCTCTCCCTAAACCCCCCCCCCACGTTCCTCTCACCTGCTCTAACCCTAGCCCTCCCCCACGCGTTCCTCTCACCTGCTTTCACCCTAGCCCTCCCCCCGCATTCCTCTCACCTGCTCTCATCCTAGCCCTCCCCCCACGTTCCTCTCACTCGCTCTCTCTCTCTAAACCTACCCCCCCACGTTCCTCTCACCTGCTTTCACCCTAGCCCTCCCCCCGCGTTCCTCTCACCCGCTCTCTCCCTATACCTCCCCCCACGTTCCTCTCACCCGCTCTCTCCCTAAACCTCCCCCATGTTCCTCTCACCCGCTCTCTCCATAGCCCTCCCCCACGTTCCTCTCACCTGCTCTAATCCTAAACCTCCCCTCTTGTTCCTCTCACCTGCTCTCTCTAGCCCTCCCTTCACGTTCCTCTCACCTGCTCTAACCCTATCCCTCCCCCAGTGTTCCTCTCACCTGCTCTCACTCTAGCCCTCCTCAATGTCTCTCTCACCCTAGCCCTCGCCCCACGTTCCTCTCACTCGCTCTCTCCCTAAACCTCCCCCCGCATTCCTCTCACCCTAGCCCTCCCCCAGTGTTCCTCTCACCTGCTCTCACTCTAGCCCTCCTCAATGTCTCTCTCACCCTAGCCCTCGCCCCACGTTCCTCTCACTGGCTCTCTCCCTAAACCTCCCCCCACATTCCTCTCACCCTAGCCCTCCCCCACATTCCTCTCACTTGATCTCTCCTTAAACCTCCCCCCGCGTTCCTCTTACCTGCTTTCACCCTAGCCCTCCCCCTGCATTCCTCTCACCCGCTCTCTCCCTAAACCTCCCCCTGCATTCCTCTCACCTGCTCTCACTCTAGCCCTCCCCCCATGTTCCTCTCACTCGCTTTCTCCTTAAACCTCCACCCACATTCCTCTCATCTGCTTTCACTCTAGCCCCCCCACCTGCTTTCTTCCTAAACCTTCCCCCCTGTTCCTCTCACCCACTCTCTCCCTAAACCTCCCCCTGTGTTCCTCTCACCCGCTCTCTCCCTAGCCCTCCCCCCAGATTCCTCTCACCTGCTCTAACCCTAGCTCTCCCCCGGTGTTCCTCTCACCTGCTCTCTTCCTAGTCCTCCCCTTGCATTCCTCTCACCTGCTCTAACCCTAAACCTCCCCCCGTGTTCGTCTCACCCTAGCCCTCCCCCCACATTCCTCTCACCTGCTCTAACCTTAGCCCTCCCCCAGTGTTCCTCTCATCTGCTCTCACCCTAGCCCTCCCCCCGCATTCCTCTCACCTACTTTCTCCCTAGCCCTCCTCTGCTTTCCTCTCACCTGCTCTCCCTAGCCCTCCCCCCGCGTGTCCCTCACCTGGTCTCTCCAAAGCCCTCCCCCCGCATTCCCCTCACCTGCTCTCTCCCTAGCCCTCCCCCCGCATTCCCCTCACCTGCTCTCTCCCTAGCCCTCCCCCCTGCTCTCCCTAGCCCTCCCCTCCCACTACATGCCCCTCACCTGCTCTAACCTTTGCCCTCCCCCCACGTTCCTCTCACCTGCTCTAACCCTAGCTCTCCCCCCCACATTCCTCTCAACTGCGCTAACCCTGCCAAATGTTTAATAAAGGGGAATCTGCCTGCCTAATGTGTAAAAAAGGGGGACTCTGCCTGCTGTTATGTATAAAAGCGGGACTCTGCCTGCCGTAATGTGTAAAAGGGGGCTCTGCTGCCGTAATGTGTAAAAAGGGGACTCTGCTGTCGTAATGTGTGAAAGGGAGCTCTGCCTGCTGTAATGTGTAAAAGGGAGCTCTGCCTACCGTAATGTGTAAAAGGTAACTACCTGCCGTAATGTGTGAAAGGGAGCTCTGCCTGGCGTTATGTGTAATAAAAGGGAGCTCTGCCTGCCGTAATGTGTAAAAGGAGACTCCACCTGCCGTACTGTGTAAAAGGGAGCTCTGCCTACTGTAATGTGTAAAAGGTAACTACCTGCCGTTTTGTGTGAAAGGGAGCTCTGCCTGGCGTTATGTGTAATAAAAGGGAGCTCTGCCTGCCGTAATGTGTAAAAGGAGACTCCACCTGCCGTACTGTGTAAAAGGGAGCTCTGCCTACTGTAATGTGTAAAAGGTAACTACCTGCCGTTATGTGTGAAAGGGAGCTCTGCCTGGCGTTATGTGTAATAAACGGGAGCTCTGC
Source organism: Pseudophryne corroboree (assembly GCF_028390025.1). NCBI lineage: Eukaryota > Metazoa > Chordata > Amphibia > Anura > Myobatrachidae > Pseudophryne > Pseudophryne corroboree. The sequence continues at coordinate 232,748,955 of NC_086446.1, forward strand.
CTGCCGTAATGTGTAAAAGGAGACTCCACCTGCCGTACTGTGTAAAAGGGAGCTCTGCCTGCCGTAATGTGTAAAAGGAAGCTCTGTGGCCACGCCCCTTTCACATGAGGCCAAGCCCCAATATTTTTTAGGTGCACAGTAGCCCTGTTTTGTATGTAAGGGGGGTGGGGTGGGGGCGCCGATGTTGTTTCTTGCACACAATGCGAAATGTCTAGTTACGGCACTGTAGATAAGCACACACACAAACTTTAAACTTGCATATTTAGACATACCATGGGCTGAAGTAGACGGGCAGCACTGCAAGGACACTGCAAGGGAGCTGCTGTGGCTAAGTATGCACAGTCAGCAGCTTCCGCCGGACATGCAGAGAGATACAGAGCTTTCATTGCTTCAGCTTCATGATCGCAATTGGTCACGTCTTTTGCTGAGAAGGAGTCTATTTTTGCTGAGAAATCTAAGATAAAAAAATTGGCTTGTCCAGGGGGTCAGGGAAGGGGGGGGTTTCAGATAATCAGAAACCCCCCTGCATACACGACTGCCGATATCAGAATGATTATGGATATTACAGTATAATCCAAAAATTAAGAAAAAGAGGCATAAACACTAGCAGGAGAAATATATATTACAGAAATGAGAAATAGGAGCCCGGGAAATGTATGGCAGCAGCTGTAATGGGGGCGGGGTAGGTTGATGGTGTGTGGTATGTCGAGAGGGGCAGGATCCCTCCTCATAGGGCCTGATTCTGAGCTAGATGCAGTTGCAGCCTTCCTTGTGTATTTTGCTGCAGCTGTGCCTGTGACTTAGGGGGTCATTCTGACCCATTCGCTCGCTGCTGTTTGTCACAGCCGAGCAAACGCATGCTAGACGGCCGAAGGCCGTAGCAGTGCTGCGATCGCCTCTGCTTGATTGACAGGCAGAGGCAGTTGCTGGGCTGGAGGGGCCAGAACGGCGGGGTTTGGCCGCCGTTTCGTGGGAGCGGTCCGGCCAATGCAGACGTGACCGGACCGAACGGGGGGCGGGCCGCAGCGGCTGCGTGACATCACACGCAGCCGCTGCGGGCCGGGGAGCGATGAGTAGCTCCCGGCCAGCACGCTAAAGCTACGCTGTTCGGGAGCTACTCTTGAAGTGCAAAGGCATCGCCGCTGTGTGATGCCTTTGCACTTCTGCAGGGGGGGGGGGGGGAGCCAGCACTGACATGCGGGGCGGACTAGCCCTGTGCTGGCCGTCCCCCCGCATGCCTGAGTGCCTGATCGTAGCTGTGCTAAATTTAGCACAGCTACGATCAACTCGGAATGACCCCCTTTATGTTAATGCAGCTAAAATGTCCATTCCCTGGTGTACATCCGAATGTGCAAGACTGAGACACCCACTTTCAATGTCTGCGTCAGTGATGTGCGGTGGGGTGAGGCAAGGCCTTTCCTGTCATACTTACGTTTGTGCCAGTGGTTTGACTATATAAAGTATATGAAAAATACAAAGAATATGTTAGAAATATCTTATTTGTATTATTCTAATCATTTTTATAGTCAAAACTCTGTTTGTAAAAAGTCTGTGGCAGGTGAGGCAGTGCCTCCCTTCCCCTGCCTATCTTTTCCGGTCATCTCTGATCAAAACTCACCAAATTTCCAGCTGTATATGCTGCTATACCTGTGTATAATGCCCACATGTACCCTTTGGCTCATGTATTGTGTGTAAATCTGGCTCTAGTAGTAGCCAGTGCCTCCTGAGCCACTTAACTCACCGCAAGTCCCTGGTCTGCGTATGCTGCCATCAGGCTTTGTGTGTCCTTAGACGCCACCATCAGTTGCACCATTGACATTTGCAACAGCTCTATGATAGGTGTAGATCATCCATCTGATTATGGCCTCCAGTGTGAGCAATGTGCGCAACCACTTTCAGCAACATGCCCATGTCACTCCAATAACACGCCCATACTACATTACATTTGCATGTTATTAGTCAGCACCCTGTAACCGCCTAGATACGCCCACACATCTCTAATACACTCCTTGGTGTGTGCATCTGAATGTGTAACTGCAACTCTGTGTGAACACCATCAGGACGCATGTGCGGTGCAACTCAGAGGCATATACAGATGAAAAACGTTGTACAAAAAATAAAAAAAGCACATTGGCCACCACAGGGGAAAAAAACACATTGGGGGTCATTCTGACCCATTCGCACGCTGCTTTTTCGCAGCCACGCGAACGGGTCCAGAATGTGCATGCGCAGCGGGCGTAATGCACAGGCGCGTCGCTGCCCGGCAACGGGGAATGCTGAGCAGCAACTGAATCAACGAGGAAAACGATCACTGTCGAGATCGCAACGAGATTGACAGGAGGAAGATGTTCCTGGGTTGCAACTGACCGTTTTCTGGGAGTGGAGTGGAAAACGCAGGCGTGTCCAGGCGTTTGCAGGGCGGGTGTCTGACGTCAATTCCGGGACCTGACAGGCTGAAGTGATTACAGTGGGTGAGTAAGTCAGAACCTACTCCTAAACTGCACAAAATGTTTTTGCATAGCTCGGCTGCACAAGCGATCGCAACCTTACTTTGCAAAAATACACTCCCCCATAGGCGGCGTCTAGTTAATTGCATGGGCTGCAAAAAGTTGCTACGTGCGATCAACTCGGAATGACTCCCATTGCCCCATCACATAATTACTCATACCAATGCCTCTATCTGTAATGGTTATACTAGTCATGCCTCTCAGCACACTATTACAGCAGCCTATGCCCCATCACATTATGACACATACCAGTTACATTTTATGTCTTGTGCTTTATAATTACGTATTGTGTCTGAGTATCTGACCAGGATCGAGGAGTCTAAAACCAGAAAATCCACAACTAGAAAGTGGTAGTGCAGCAGTGCTGGTTTTTGCACCTGCCCCCTATCCTCTGTACATACTGTATGTTATCTTGCAAAAAAAAAAAAACAGAAGAAAAAACGAAGAAGAATGGAATGCAATGTATATTGCATAGTACTACATACTAAATAGTGCCTACCAGTAGCGGATCTTGCTACGGGCACACAGGATTTTTGCCTGGGGCGCCGTCTTCCGGAGGGTGCCGCCGTGGCAAGATCCGCTACTGAGACAGAGACGGTCGCTGGGTGGGAGGGGGCTGGACAGTGGCGTTAAGCCGCTGTTTAGGGGGCGCGGGTCCGGACCATTGGGGGGGGTGCGGGCCGCGGCAGCTGCGTGACATCACCGCAGCTGCTGCGACCCGGGGCAGCGAAGAAGTTCTCCCGACCAGCCGCAGGAGCTGCACTGGCCGGAAGTGACTCCTGAGATGCTAAAGCATCGCCGCTGTGCTATGCTTTTACATTTCTGCGGGGGGGCGGGGGGGGGGCGGCACTGACATGCGGGGCGGACTAGCCCTGTGCTGGGCATCCCCCCACATGTCTGAGTGCCTGATCGTAGCTGTGCTAAATTTAGCACAGCTACGATCAACTCGGAATGACCCCCTTAGTCCAAACCTGAGTTTGGCTAAGATGTGCTCAGATCAGAAAATACAATAACATATTCATTTGGAAGAGCACACAAGAATCACTGGGATGCAGTCAATACCTGTATACCGGCTATCAGGATACCGGCGTTCAGGAGAACGCCGGGGTCCCGACAGCCGGCATCTTACTGACAAATGGAATCCTGACACCCACCTAGTATTCCCACTCGGTCGGTGGGTCCACGCCATCAACCGAATGGAAATAGAACCTGTGTCGAGCAAAGGCAGAGGATTCGCTGCCTCGCTGCTGGGATACCGGCAGACGGGATGCCGCTGTCGGTATAGTAACAGCAGGGAATCCATCTGCTGGGATATCGTATATATCCCAAATCACTCTTTCACTTCATACAAGACATGGAAAACTTTGACAGCAATCTCTAATTCACCACCACTAGCAGTTAAAATGATGTCTTATACCTTACAATATACACTGAATTTAATCCAGTTGACTGTAGCAGCTTTATATTGATCACCAGCAATCAGCATCCCAACTGGCTCAATAATATACCTTTGGGCCAATTTAATTGACTCAGGAGGAACTTTTCCAGACAAGGGCCCAGATTTATCAAGCCTTGGAGAGTGATAAATTGCATGGTGATAAAGTACCAACCAACCAGCTCCTAACTGTCATGCTACAGGCTGTGTTTGAAAAATGACAGCTAGGAGATGACTGGTATTTTATCACCGTGCAATTTAGTACTGTAATATAGGAACAAGGGTGCAGGTGCACCATACACCGTTAAAATGATAATTATAAAAACCATAATTTCTGAGGTTCTTGGCATATATTGGAAATATATGAGCCTGCCCACCTGCTTCACGGTGATCTCGTCAGACAGGTCCCTAACATTATAGGAGTTCGCCTCTGGGGCGCAGAGCACCGTCAAACCACCCCAGCCATACCACCCCAGGGCATCACACAAATGAGGGATAGAAGTGAGAAATCAGTGTTAAGCAAGTGAGAGAAGCTGATGAGTGTTAGAAAGAGGACAGCAGTAAGGTGTCAGAGTGTTAGAAAGTGAGGTTAGCTGACCAGTGTTACAAGTGTAAAAGATATGTGAAAAATGCTGCATATATAAAAACAAACACAGGGTTATACAGGTGTTAAAAATAAATGTAAGGTGGTGATGCCCCAAAGTGGCCCAGCCAGAGCAATCCAAGGGGCCCCACACCAGGGACGTGCAGTCAGGGGAGGCAGGGGATCATTAATGATTCAAATGATACAAGGAAGATACACTTATGACACATATTCTGTGTCATAAGTATATACTTTAGCCTTTGTATTATTTCAATCATTTAAAACTGTTTTAAATGTGTTTCAGTCTCGGAGGCACCGGAACGGTGCCTCCTGCTGTCAATGTAACTGGACCGGAAATGAGGGGCGGGGCCAAGCATTGGGTAGTGAAATCCCATTAAAAAAGAGCAGCAGAAGCAGCACCTAATAGAAGAGCCGCTTTTACAGGGGCGTGCTTTCAGCACATGTGAAAGCACGCTCCTGTCACTGAGGAAGCGGTGATTGGGCAATGGACAGGGCTGGCCCTATCATTACTCCTGGACGTGGAACTCCTACGAGGCTGTGGGCGTGAAGGGTGTCCGAATCCCGATTACAGGGGCAGATCCAAGATGTACTGCAGCACTAGGTGCCTGTGACATTGGGCGCTGAGCGAGTCCCCGCTCAGGTCAGTCCCATGCCCCCCTTCTGCTGGGCCGGTTCACACTGTGTGCAGGGCCAGATGGCCGCCACCGCGATCGGTGCTCTGATCGGGTAGTGGTCACTGGTCCTTCTTTAGTAAAGGCTGCAGTCAGTGGCGTAGCTAGAAATTTTTCTCCCCCAAGCCAAAAAATTCTTCGGCGCCCCCCCACCCCCTCATGCTCCATAATTGGGAGCAAGAAAGGGATAAATATGCGCGCGCCGAAGGCGCGCACGTCAAAAATGGGTGTGGTTTCATTGGAATGGGCGTGGTTTCACATAAAGGGGCGTGGCATTGCAGGAAAAGACTACCTTATACCCCAGTTTTGCAACCTGCACGCCCATACGTTGGCCACCACAGGAAAGAAAAATAATCCTGATTCATGCCCCTTACATTATTTGTCATTTTTCCTCCTTATAGTAATGCCCAGTATACATTATGCCACATACTGCAATGGCCCTTAGACATTATGCAGCACACAATAATGCACATGACACAATATGCACACACTGTAATGCCCCCGACACATTATGCCACACACCGTAATGCCTGTGACACATTATGCCACACACCGTAATGCCTGTGACACATTATGACAGGAATCGCAATGCCCATTATACATTATGCTACACACTGCAATGCCCCTGATACATTATAGCACATACAATGTCTGTGACACATTATGACACACACAGCAATGTCCGTGATACATTATGCCACACACTGCAATGCCCGATACATTATAGCACATACAATGCCTGTGACACATTATGCCACACACTGCAATGACCTTGAGACATTATACACAATGCCCGTGATATAGTATACCATACACCGTAATGCCTGTGACACATACCGCAATGCCCTGCCCGTTATACCCTATGCCACACACCGCAATGCCAGTTATGTATTATGCCACACTGCAATGACCCTGAGACATTATACCACATACCACAATGCCCGTGATATAGTATACCACACACCGTAATGCCTGACACATTATGACACACACTGCAATGTCCGTGATACATTATGCCACACACTGCAATGACCCTGAGACATTATACCACATATCACAATGCCCGCGATATAGTATACCATACACCGTAATGCCTGTGACACATTATGACACACACCGCAATGTCCGTGATACATTATGCCACACACCGTAATGCCCATTACACATTAAGTCCTACAGTAAGGCTTCTAATTAATTTTCAATTACCTGCTCGTTGTCAGGGGTTTCATGCACTGGGTGTCATGCTCGTTGCCAGGGGTTTCATGCTCTTGGTTCCATGCACGGTGCCAGGGGTTTTCATGCTCAGGGTGTCATGCTCGTTGCCAGGGGTTTCATGCACTGGGTGTCATGCTCGTTGCCAGGTGTTTCATGCACTGGGTGTCATGCTCGTTGCTAGGAGGTAGTCCTTGTTGCTAGGACTGTGCTCCCAGTGCCACATATGTCCCCAGTGCCAGATATTCCCCCACGGTGCCAGGTACTCACATGCCCCAGTGCCAAATATAGCCCCCCCATGTGCCAGGTATACCCCCCCAGTGCCACATATGCCCCCAGTGCCATATATATTCCCCCCCAGTGCCAGATATTCCCCCAGTGCCAGATATTCCCCCCAGTGCCATATATGCCCCCAGTGCCAGATATTCCCCCCCAGTGCCATATATGCCCCCAGTGCCAGATATTCCCCCCCCCCCAATGCCATATATGCCCCAGTGCCAGATATTCCCCCCCGCGCCGCTGCTGCTTTTTGGAGGGACACGGAGGGCACAGCTCGCCTCTCCTGTGTCCCTCCTGCTGCATCATCTCCGGCGGCCGCGGGTCTAATAGGGGGAAGTGCCGGTTCGTGAGCCAATTAGAGCTCACGGATGGCACTTCCCCCTATTAGACCCGCGGCCGCCGGAGATGATGCAGGAGGGACACAGGCAGGCGCTGTGCCCTCCGTGTCCCTCCAACAAGCGGCGGAGGGAAGGAGACCGCAGACTGACATGCGGACGCTCGTCCGCATGTCAGTCTGCTGTAAATCAGTGGCGCCCCCGCAGCCCCTCGCCCCCAAGCCACCGCGAGGGCCTGCGGGGGCAGTAGTTACGCCACTGGCTGCAGTAAAATGGCTGCGGGAGGGCTGCTGTGCATCCCCTGCAGCACAGCTCTCCCCGGGACTCCAGTCGCAGCAGCCAGTAACACAGAAGCTGGGTAGGAGACTCCCATACAGGGGAAGGTTGGCCAGGTGCACATAAATCTCTCCCCATGCTTTTTATATTATAAATATTGGGGATGTAAGGCCAATTGCAGCCCCTCCCCTCCCCTATGCCGTAGGACACTGTGTCTCCTTCCTCTACATGGCAGGGCTCCTCCCCTTCCACTGTGCAGCAGCGTACCTCACCCCCATTCCTCTGCAGAGCAGGATCCTGTTCCACTTCCTGATCCTGACTGTGCAATTGTGCAATAGCTCCCATGTGGCGGGTATAGAGGTGTGTCAGTGAGGAGCAGGCTGATACATAGCAAGTTAATGACTTCAGGGGAGAGGGGCTGATATGCGATTTCCTCCCTCTATCTTTCTTCTGTCTGACTGTCCCTTCTGTTTGTCTAGTTCCTGTCCATCTATCTCTCTCTTACTCTCTGCCACCTGCCTCTTCATTCTGCCTGTCTCTTTCCTCTGTGTCTGACTTCCCACAATCCTCTCACATCCACTGTCTGCCTGTCTGTCTCTTTCCTCTGTGTCTCTTTCACTATCCTTTCACATCCCCTGTCTGTCTCTTTTCTCTGTCCTCTCACATCCTCTGCCTGCTGATCTGTCTCTTTCCTCTGTGTCTCTTTTCCCACCATCCTCTCACATCCACTGTCTGCCTGTCTGTCTCTTTCTTCTGTGTCTCTTTTTCTGCCATCCTCTCACACTCTGACTGCTGATCTGTCTCTTTAATATCTCTCTTCCCATTTTCCTCTGTCTGCCTCTCTTCCCACCATCTTCTCACATCCACTGTCTGTCTCTTTCCTTTGTGTCTTTATTTCTGCTACCCCCTCACATCATCTGTCTGCCAGTCTGTCTCTTTCCTCTGCCCTCTCACATCCTCTATCTGCTGGTCTATCTCTTTCCACCATTATCTCACATCATCTTTGTTTGCCTGTCTGTCTCTTTCCTCTGTGTCTCTTTTTCTGTAGTCCTCTGTCATCTATCTGTCTTTCACAAGTAAGTATTGTGGAGGACTGACATAATTAGTAGTGGACATTCTGAATTAGCTAAAATATTTAAAAAGGGTATTCCACCTTCAAATGATTACACACCGCTTTATCACTCCACATTTTCTATATATACCTCACTCATGTCCCTGTCACTACTGTCTCCTGACTCCTCTGTTCTGTCCTGTCGCCCCTGTCCTAGTGCTATGACCCCTGTCCCCACTGTCCTGTCCCAGTCCCCACTGTCATGTCCCTGTCCCCTCTGTACTGGCGTTCTCACCTATGTACTTTCCCTGTCACTCCTGTCTACTGTCTCCTCTGTTCTGGCACTATCACCTCTGTCCTGTCCTCACTGTCCCGTCCCTGACCCCACTATTCTGGTGCTATTACCTCTGTCCCGTCCCTGTCCCCACTGTCCTGGTGCTGTTACCTCAGTCCTGTCCCTGTCACTCCTGTCTTCTTACCTCTCTCTTCTGTCCTGCTATTACCTCTGTCCTGTCCCTGTCACTCCTGTCTCCTGACCCCTCTATTCTGTCCCTGCCTCCTCTGGCCTGTAGAGACGTGAAATGATGGGATACAGCACAAGCTTCTGCATCAGGGACGTCGGTGGTAACTGGCATCGGCATGGGGGTGGTAGCGGGCATCAGCTCGGTGGCGGTAGGGGTCACCAACGGGACTCGACGAACAGTATGGCTGCAGTGCCTCACCAGCCACTGACCACACCCCAAAAGTTCACCCCCAAACTGACTTTCTATATAATTGATGGATCAGCACCCCACCCACTGCCTCTCAGGCTTTTAAACAGGGAACTATAGTAGCATATGCTGACTGCAAACAAGCCATAGGTAAGAACCTTTCAATTATATAGAAAGTCAGTTTGGAGGTGAACTTATGGGGCGTGGGGCCACTTGGATTGCTCTGGCTGGGCCACTTTGGGGCATCACCACCTTACATTTATTTCTAACACCTATATCACCCTGTGTTTGTTTTTATTTATGTAGTATTTTTTCACATATATTTTACACTTGTAACACTGATCAGCTAACCTCACTTTCTAACGCTCATACCTTACTGCTGTCCTCTTTCTAACACTCAGCATCTTCTCTCACTTGCTTAACACTGATTTTTTTACTTCTATGGGGTATATTCAATTGATATTGGATCCGACAGAAAGGATCCAACATCTCGGATTTGGCAGCTCCCTGCAATGCCAATCCAACTTTTTTTAAAGTCGAATTGACATTGTCGGAAACGGGGCTAAAACCTGACGGATTTGGCCGCGCTTCCGACACAACACGTGAATCCGCGGCTTTTCTGCTGATCCCCGTGTTTTCCGTCAAGTCGGAATTGCTGACTTGTCGGAAAAACGGCAGGGGGATTGAATAGGTCGGAACGGTTTCCGACCTAAAAAAGTCAGAAACTGCTGTCTTTCCGACAAGACAGCAATTCTGACTACAATTAAATACCCCCCATCTCTCATTTGTGTAATGCCCTGGGTGGTATGGCTGTGGTGCTTTGTGTGTGCTCTGCGCCCCAGTGGCGAACCCCTATAACGTTAGGGACCTGTCCAACGAGGTCACCGTAAAGCAGGTGGGCAGGCTCATATATTGCCAATATATGCCAAGAACCTTGGATATGATGGTTGTTCTAATTATAATTTTAATGGTGTATGGTGCACCTGCACCCTTGTTTTTATATTGTAGTACTAAGTCGCAGCAAGGTAGCACATCCAATTTATCACTCTCCAAGGCTTGATAAATCTGGGCCTATGTGCATTCACCTAAGGATAAATACTTAAAAATAACTTTATGGAGCTCAAAATACAACATAACAAAGATCAATTATGCATCCTTCAAAGCAATGTAAATAGAGAATTCCTTCTTAAAATTTAAAAAACACAGGACCTATGAAAAGACCAGAGAATATTTGTCCCATTCATAACTCATTACTCAAACTCTTCTGAATAAATCAATTTGATTATTTACAGATATTGTTCTTAAAAAATTACTTTACATATAGTAATATGGCAACAAACCTGAAACAAAAATTTGTATCTATCTGTCCCCAACCACTGACATGCTTAATTTGGTTAATACTAAACACAAATTACAATGGCTCTTAACAGTGTAATCAATACAAAGACTGCAAAACTGTATCAAAATCACCCACACCAAAATCATACTGGGTAAGTGTAGTTTAAACAAACATAACAGAAAGTTTAGATTACAACTCTCACATATGGCCAGCAGGTGGCACCCAATCTCTTTGAAAACTTAAAAACAAGAAAAGGTTTTAAAGTGTGATGTGTTTACAGCAGTCTTCTCTCACATCATTATAGAGTTTTGTCAAATAAATACGTAATTGTTTAAAAATACATAGGTTTTTGCCAATTCTGGACACCTCTCTTCATCACTGACACATACTGTAACACTTAACACATAATTTGAATATCCATAGTGTGGAAGAGTAACTATGGAGTAATTGCGATGTTACCAGGAATTTCTTCTGTTGACCCGATCTAGGTTGGTTCTGGTATGAATGGTTGACCATGTTAAGGTCAACAGTCATTAGGTCGACTAGGTTGGTTCTGGTATGAATGGTTGACCGACAGTCATTAGGTCGACCACTTTTGGTCGACATTGACATGGTTGACATGGACAAATAGTCGACACGTGAAAATGGTCGACACTGGGCAGGTCAACACATTAAAATGTCGACATGGATTTTTTAACTGTTTTTTTGTGGTTTTTTTCTGTAACATGACCAGGAACCCCAAGTAGTGTACCGCGTCCCCTTGCATGGCTCATTTTGCTCACCATGCTTCAGGCAGGTTACTATTCCCAATCGTAGTCCATGTGGGTGGTAAAGTATGAAAAAGTAAAAAAATCTATTTTTTTTTTAATAAAAAGCCATGTCGACCTTTTCATGTGTCGACCTGTCCTCTGTCCTGTGTCGACCATTTGTCCATGTCGACCATGTCAATGTTGACCAATAGTGGTCGACCTAGTGATTGTTGACCTAAGTAGGGTCGACCTGCCAAACGGATACCATTTAGATTACCGCTGCACCACAGAAATAAATACTCACAGCTATTAGTAGCTGGCATTCACTATTTCAAATTATTTTATAATGTGTAAGTGCAGGTGATACCTAGAAGATGTCCTACTCTTTTATTTCATTTTGATTAAAATTGTTATTCCTATATACACATAACATGATAACGTACATAGTCATGACAATAACAAATATCACTATCTTAAAGGTGCTAATGTGATATACAGATGGATCCATGGTCATCTTTGCTGCGGTGCAATCCCCTCCATTGATTAGATTTATTGAAATAATTAATAAGGTAGTACTAAAAAATATTGAGCTCTCCATCTGTTCTAGACCCCTATTTTCCTATCCCAATTTATCACCACACCCTATGGAAGGATGCAGAACTTGGGAAGGATGTTTATGGATCCAGAGTAAAGAGCGCTGTGACCTTCACTCCCTTTACACATATATATGTAGTAATTATGTAATTGTTATGACTCTGCCAGCTATCATGTTCTTGCCTCCAGTACATCTGGGCTGCCAGGGGTGCTGCTATTATGTTCTTGCCTGCAATACTTCTGGGCTGCCAGGGCCTCTGCTATTGTGTTCTTGCCTGCAGTGCCTCTGGACTGCCAGGGCTGCTGCTTTTATGTTCTTGCCTGCAGTACCTCTGGACTGCCAGGAGTGCTGCTATTATGTTCTTGCCTCCAGTACCTCTGGGCTGCCAGGGGTGCTGTTACTATGTTCTTGCCTGCAGTACCTCTGGGCTGCCAGGGCTGCTGCTATTATGTTCTTGCCTGCAGTACCTCTGGGTGTTTGAAGAGCAGTCCCAACTGGGATAATCAGGTGGAACATGCTGCTCTCTCCTAATTACTTTACCCAGCGCACTGCTGTTTGGGGCCTGTTGTTGTGATTGGCCCTGATTTATGTTAAGGGTTAGTGAGCCCTGATAGTCAGGGCCAGTTATAGTTTTGTTTCTGCTTCTGTTAAATTCTGTCAGTTCTTAGTTTCTTTCAAGCCTGGTTTCCTGAGACTCCCTGTTTAGTTTATCTGCAATCTGCACCCGTGCTCAGAGACTCCTGTACCATTACGCAGGTTTGTTTAGTATTCTTTTCTGCAAGTTACCTTCGTTCCATTCTGTTGGATTTTCAGTTCAACTTTGTATTTTGTACATGTACAAGTTACCTTTTTTCTGCTGGATTCTTCATTTAATATAGAGTTTTTTTCATACCCACATCCTTGTTTTGGTCTTCTGTTAAATTCCAGCATTTGTCCTTGTAACATTATAACTGGCCATAAACAGACTTGCTGGAGTAAGATGAGATGGATCCTGTTATGGATAGTCCTGCTCAAGTCTTAACATGGCGGATCCAGCTCTTAACTAAGATTTTGTCTCTGCGATGTGTAACCATAGAAGGGTTAATTGTTGTTCCTTCCAATGTTCAGATTCCAGGAGCCGTGTCCAACATTCAGATTCCAGGAGCCGTGTCCGACATTCAGATTGCAGGAGCCGTGTCCAACGTTCAGATTGCAGGAGCCGTGTCCAACATTCAGATTACAGGAGCTGGGTCCGACATTCAGATTGCAGGAGCCGTGTCCAATGTTTAGATTGCAGGAGCCATGTCCGATGTTCAGATTGGTGCTTACCAAAGGAGGGGAGTCTCAGGTGCCGACTCCAGGAGGAGAGTCTCAGTTGCCAACCCCAGGAGGGGTCTCAAGAGCCGCAGCTCCAGGAAGGGTCTCGAGATCCGCAGCCCCAGGAGGGGTCTCGAGAGCCGCAGCCCCAAGAGGGGTCTCGAGATCTGCAGCACCAGGAGGGGGCTCAAGAGCCACAGCCCCAGGAGGGGTCTTGAGAGCCATAGACCCAGGAGGGGTCTCGAGAGCCATAGACCCAGGAGGGGTCTTGAGAGCCATAGCCCCAGGAGGGGAGGACGCTATTGCCCTGGCCTCTGGGCCTGAGGATGCTATTGCCCTGGCCTCCAGCCCTGAGGATGCTTTTGCCCTGACCTCCCACCCTCCAGCACCAGTGTCTCCTGCACACCCTGACACCTGCTAAAGACCACAAAAATCGGCACCTTCAGGGTCCCCCAGAAAGGGATGGGAGACAGACAGGGGAAGGTAGATTTGGAACAAAGAGGGGGAGACGAGGTAGAAAGAGATTTAAAGAAGTGGGGAAATGGGGGAGAAAGATGGGAGTAAGGGGGGAATGAGGAAAGAGAGATGGATAGAAGAGCGGGAGAGAGAAAGATGGGAGGAAGAGGAGGCGAGAGATGGGAAGACGAGAAGGAGAGAGAGATGGGAGGCAGAGGGGGAGAGAGGGATGGGAATTTCAAATTATTACTAAGAATTATTTATAATGCCAGCGATAATATATGTTGCGGACGCAAGGCGCATCTTATTACCATATACGATAAAAGTGCGCTGTACGTCGCAAACACTACATCCCTTAAGAGAAAACAAGTACTCGCACACATTGTCTGAGTTCCAATGCTCAGTGATGTGTATATTTGATATTAAAAGGATATGTATACAATATATCACATGTACAGTATATATATGGTTACAGATTTACAATTACACAGGAAGCAGATAGTTACAAAAGAATCCATTACAGTTACAACCAGCATACTTCACCCTATTTGCTCAATGCACCGTCCTCTCCATTTCTCTCTCTCTCTCTCTCTCTCTCTCTCTCTCTCAGCAAAAGCAAACAGTAACTGGAACTGCAACCTTGCAAAAAAAAAAAAAAAAAAAAAGCTTCTTGTGTGTCTGCAATCACCTATACACTGTGTATATTGGGGGAGTACAGGTCTGGGACTGAGTCTTCTGTTATTGGTCCAGGGGAGGGAACTTTCTCATTCATGATGTGTCATTGGTCAGTTCATATGCAACGTACAGCCTTGAAGAAGACATCATAGGGGTTGGCCACTGGTTTCCTGTCCATCTGCTTTCTTTGTTCTCATTTGAATTGTGGCTTCATATTCATACATTCAATCATAACTAATTGTTGCAATGAGCTACAACTTAACCACAACTATAAAACCAACACACTCATTCCCTTGATCATTTTGACACCAAGCATGACATGTTTATCTTGTTCCGTTCCAATAATACATATACATGATGTTATACTCTATTATATAATTTAATACATTATGTCTGGTGCTTGACATGTATGTGTTGTATGAAATCTGAAGTATGAAGTGTTGAATATATCTTTGTGTCTTGTCTGTGTGAATGCGTATGCTACCATATATCGCTGTGCACGCTGCATGTATTCGCACGCACAGCGACTCATCCATGTGGAGTTTGTATGTTTTTTGTATGTAATATTTTTGACTTCGACAGGGAGATGGAAGGAAAAAGTGAAGACAGGGCAAAGAGATGATAAGGTGTAGGAAGAGAAAGGAAAAAAACTCTGCAATGTTTGAAACAATACTGTAGCTAGCAAATGCTGGTTATATATTATTTTTTTATTTCAATAATTTTCATATTGATTTGTATATACTGATGCTTTGACTATTTATACATTATCCAGCACCTTTTTATTGTGTATTATTTGTTTTTCTTTGATTTGATTATAGGTTATTAGTAAACATTTGTACAATCAATAACAATATAGCATTTGTTTTATAAATGAAATAGATAGCAGTATGTAGGTGGACCTTATTCCCAGATGTGGTCAATATATTTTTATAGTACAAAGGGCCAAGTGTAATAACTCCCGAGTTCGGCGGCCATGCGGGATGCCAGCCCAACTCTGATTTTTTTTTAAAGGGGCAATGCATTACAAGGCATGGTCATTACATCTAGCCCAATGTATGAACACCATAGATGAATGCTATTTGTATAATATGATTATTGCTGTATGTCATTTTTTTCTCTTCCTAGCTGTGGTCTGTCAGCTTTAGTGAAGATTGGAGGATCATCAAGGAAGATTCTGATCTCATACCATATACAGTTCGCTAAGCATGTGATAATTTGTGACATAGGAGAAGTTTGTGAAGCACGTGAGAATTTGTGACTTAGGAGAACTTGAAAATGTTTCAATAAAATTGCCCTATATTTCAAAGAAGCCAACAGTGTGGAGCTGTACATTCCCAAGTTTTCCCATTCTGGGAACATAGGGACATAATTCAGGAGATGAGTAGTGATATTACCTGACTTTTCTCCAACATCGTTATATAGAGAACTTTCCTACAGTGTACTAGTGGTTAATGTGATAGCCTGTGTGATGAAGGGGTCAGCACCTGCATCATGCAGGCTATTGCATTACCCCCAAGTGTCTCCATCTGAAAGTACAGTCAGAAATCTTTGTTAGGAAGAGAGATAACCTCTATGAAATATAGAACATCTTATATTTAAAATTCATTTGTCTGTCTGTCCAGTTATGCATTTGGACATCCCTGCACCGACTGGGATGACTCCAATGTGAGATGGTCCAGTTGGATCCTGGCCAGGTTTTAGGGGGTTGGGGTCCTGGTCAAACCTCATGGCAAAATGTGCCAGACAGAACTTTGACCCAGCAAGCCTATTCTGGGCTAGATAGATTTGGACAAAATACTTCACAGGGTGTTATCACTGGACCCCAGAAGACATACTAAGGGGTTGGTCGACCTCACGGCGGAAGGCATCGAGAACTGGGAGCCTGTTCTGGACCTTCCACTGGATGGATTTGGAAGAAAACCCCACTGAGTGGTAACATTGGATTCCAGAAAAAATACTAGGGGGTTGGGGTCGTTTGGACCTCAGAGTGGAATGCGCTGGGCAGAACTGTGACCCAGGGAGCCTGTTCTGGTCCTTCCATTGGATGGATTTGAAAGAAAAGTATCACAAAGTGGTAACATTGTATCCCAGAAGACATACTAGGGGATTGGTGTACGTTGGGCAAAACTTTGACCCGGGATTTGAATGAAAAGTTCACATAGTGGTAACATTGTATCACAGCTCTGTCCCTGCATTCGATATTTCATACATCCTAATATTGCAATTTAATTTATCACATCCCATATACAGTGCATCTGGAAAGTGAAAAAAAAAATTGTCCATTTTAGACACATTTAACGCATTCGATGAAGAAAAAAGACTAATTATATTTTCTGAACATGCAATATCGTCGGATGAAAACAAAGTGTACAGTGTGTGGGTACTGTATAAATGATTACTAATATTGTATATATGTTGGAACGTAATGAGTGCAAAAATTGGAAAACTGGGCTTATCATGGGTCCGAAAAAACCTCATCAGGGGAGAGGTCAAATAATTTGCACTGCCAACAAATTTCTTGATTTATATTATACAGTATGTCCCCATATGCCCATAAGTATCAGTATCAATTTATTTGGTTGAGATTACCTTTTATGTTATAATAACTGTGGTTAGGGATATTTGGATGTCATCTATTTTTTTATGAATATTGGATTAATTATCATTACATTTCCTTGGCTGTTTTGCCTGTTGACGGAATCACAAGAGATTCAGATGCCTTGGAATATTACACTCAGCGAGGGATAAAGGAGACTCAGCTGTTGGAAGAGAACTCATTTGTGTTTGAGACCTAGGGGGTCATTCAGATCTGATTGCTGCTGTGCGTTTTCACACAGCAGGCGATCAGGTACTAACTGCGAATGCGTATGCACTGCAATGCGCATGCATGTCGGACAGCAACAAAGGGCATTGCTGGTAAGTGATGGGATGGTGCAAAAAATGCGTTCGCACGAGCGTTCGCAAGATGATTGACAAGAGGAAGCCGTTCGTGGGTGCTAACTGACCGTTTACTGGGAGTGTTCAGAAAAACGCAGGCGTGCCCAAGCGTTTTCAGGGAGGGTGTCTGACATCAGCTCGGGCCCCGATCAGCCTGATGTGATTGCACTGTAGGAGTAAGTCCTGGGCTGCGCAGAGACTGCACAAAGTGGATTTTAGCAGCTCTGCATACACATGCAATCACACACTTGCACGGCGAATTTACACTCCCCCTGGAGGGGCGACTATCTGAATGCAGGACAGCAAAATTAGCAGCCCATCGATCAGATCCGAATCCCCCCCTAGTGACAAGTTGTTTTGTTTTCCCTTCCTTGTACTTTGAGTCTTATCTCAGTGTTTTTCCATAACACAGGCATTTTGTGGTTGGGTCAAGCTGGTCTATGTGAAAAGTGATGTTGTATATGTACAGTATTTATCAAAGCCCGGAGAGAGATAAAATTGTGAGAGATAAAGTACCAGCCAATCAGCTTGTGCTTTACATTTTACATGCTGTGTTTGAAAAATGACTCTTAGCTGCTGATTGGTTGGTATTTTGGGGCTAAGTCAGGTTGGATCGCAAATCGCGATCCAACCGCAATTTATACTATGGCCCGTGGGCGCATGTGTAGCACCCGTCCTGCGCATGCGCCCGCTCTTTCTGAGGGGGGGTGCAGAAAAAGCGATCACCTCTGCCTGTCAATCAGGCAGAGGCGGGTAGCGGCGAGAGCGCGCGCGGGGGGGCGACAACCCTCCGTTTCCAGGAAAGAGACAGAGCGTTGCGGTGGCGGGGTGACCAAAATTGTGGGCGGAGGCGGACAAACGGAGGCGTATTTGGGCGTGGTCGCGGCGGCTGTGTGAAGTAACACGCAGCCGCCGCGATAGGTAAAATGGCACCGGGACTCCTGCGGCCGCATCTAAGCTGCACTGGCAGGAGTCGTCTTTCGTTTCTGCTGACGGGCAGAAATTGCGAGGTAATCGCATTTTTTGCTTGTAGAGGGGGGGGGGGGGGGGTAGGCGCCGGTTGCGACCAAAAGGATAGCAAATTCTGTTGATTAGCAAAATTTGCTATCCTCACTGAATTAGCTACTTTATCTCTCACAATTTTTTTCTCTCTCCAAGCTTTGATAAATACCCACCATAGAAACCACTTTTCACCTATGTGATGATGTACACAGACGTGGTACATGTATAATCAGGGCCGGTTTTACGCATACGCTGGTAACGCAGCTGAGTAAGGCGCAGCATAGAAGGCCCTCCTCAACTGCGCCAGCGATATGTGTAACGCTGGCCATTCCTGATACGCCCTGATATGTAGCGCCTGCCCGCGAGCAGGCAGTGATGTTGGTGCCGCCGTGCTATGTCCAGCAGCGCACCCCACCAGTACTACAGTAAAGTGAAGAAAAATAAAATAAACTACTGCTCCCAGAATCCCTTGCCTCCAGACAGCAAGGGCTGCTGGGAGCGGTAGTTTATTTTGAGATTCTTCACATTACTGTACTGTACATGCAAAATAAACTACCGCTCCCAGAAGCCCTTGCTGTCCGGCTACTAGAGCGGTAGTTTATTTTGAGATTCTTCTTCTTCTAGTACTACGCCGGGCATTGGGCGTAGGTGCCAACACCACTGACTGCTTTGTGAGGCTCCGGGCACAGGAGAATATCAGGTAATACAGTACTTTGATTAGATTAATATGTAAGGGGAAGTATTAAAGTGGGCAAAATATGTAAGGGGAACTTCAACACTGGGCACATGTGTCAGGGGCACTTATATAGTGGTCAAATGTGTAAAGGGCACTTATATAGTGTGCAAATGTGTAAGGGGCACATATACAGTGGGCTAATGTGTAAGGGGCACTTATATAGTGTGCAAATGTGTAAGAGGCACTTATATAGTGGACAAATGTGTAAGGGGCCCTTATACAGTTGTCAAATGTATAAGGGGCACTTATACAGTGGGCAGATGTGTAAGGGGCACTACAACTGGGCTTTTACAATGAGACCACCCCTGTTTAATTTTTTCAGGCGCAAAAGTGCTTCAGTGGGCGCCAAAGTATTTATTCGCTTACCAAATAATTTGGCCTCGGGCCGGCCCTGTGTATAATCTTTGGGTATTTCAATGGTACATCACTAATATCAAAAGCCAGGTACTGTAGCAACAAAGATCTTTAAAGAAAATAAATGCAAGGTAATGCTGTGTTTCCACTGGAAGAGAGAAGTATATCAGGAGAGAAAAAAATAGAGACAGATTAATACAAAACAAACAATGGTTATGAGTTGTTTCTGAAAAGTGAATGAATATTTGTATTTATATGCTTTAAGTATGTTTCAAATTAGAGCATGTATTCAAGGTTCCGGTATGAATGGTCGGCCATGTTAAGGTCGACATTCATTAGGTCAACCACTATTGGTCGACAAGCATGGTTGACATAGACTAATAGTCGACACGTGAAAATGGTCGACACATGAAAAGGTCAACAAGGAGTTTTGAACTGTTTTTGGTGTAATTTTTTTCCGTAACATGACTAGGAACCCCAATTAGTGCACCGCATACCCTTGCATGGCTCGCTTCACACGCCATGCTGCAAGCAAGGTGCCTCGCTCCGCTACTGCTGCCCTCGGCACAGGTTACCGTTCCCAATCGTAGTCCACATGGATGGTAAAGTATGAAAAAGTTAAAAATCTATTTTTTTATATAAAAAAGCTATATCGACCTTTTCATGTGTCGACCTGTCATGTGTCTCCCATTTTCATGTGTTGACCATGTCAATGTCGACCAATAGTGGTCGAACTAATAACTGTCGACCTTAACATGGTCGACCATCCAAACGGATACTGTATTCAATCTGACGCCATTAATATATACTGTATATAGCAGCAGTTACAGGTTGTATACTGCAAACAAGAGTTTCTCAATGGTATTAAATGTAAATAATACTTAAAAGCAACTGAGTGTTTTCCACGGGAAGTGTTCTCAAGAGGGTAGTCACCATTAAGTTCTGTGATGAGAAAAAGGACCCAGGCAAGTTGAATTAAAGATAAATCTTAGTCCCCAAATAGCTAATCAGGCCTATGTGAATGAAAAGATTCTACATGTGTAACAGATTTCAAACAATTCTCCTGAGTATATTTACTAAGTTCTTCAGTGGCAAATTGGTCTCATTGAGACTTACACAAATAAGTGTTATACAGTGAATAAATAGGCAATGGCTAAATGATATATTCTAATACATAAAGTATAACAGGTTGACATATCCTGTATAGTAGAAATCCTTATAATTGTGATCTCTGTTATATATGAAGTGTTAAAAATACAGTAAATAACTCACTTCTACCAGTCTCTCACACTGCTCTCTGGTAAAGACACAATCTTGCTTTTTCATTACACTGAAGGATGGCTTAATAGTGGAAACTTTAACAACAGAGTGGTTGCCCACCGGGACTTACTTTGTCCTGTATTAGAAAAATGGAATTCTCCTTGTTCAACATCCTTGGTGGATCACATGAGATTTGCAATAGCCTAATACTATTGTCCAGACACAGTGTGCTAGTAGGGGTCAGGGAAGACAAATCAACGGGATACAGCAGAGGTTCCCAAACTGTGTGCCGTGGCTCCCTGGGGTGCCTCGGGACACTTGCAGGGGTGCCCTGGGTTGGTGGTCCAGGACCAATTCAAATTATTCATGGTCAATATAATAGGCAAAACCAGTGCTGGTGGCTGCCAGTCATAACATATGTGGCCAAACAGAAGCAAACCTTGCCCCTCACCACACAACTGACCCTAAGGATGACATATAAACGCAATCTACTTAATGTAATATTTCTTTCTAAATTTCTCAATAAGAAATTTTTGGCCTAGGGGTGCCGTGAAAAAAATTCTGATATTCTAGGGCGCCGTGATTCAAAAAAGTGTGGAAACCACTGGGATACAGTCATTAGGTCGACCACACTTAGGTCGACAGTCATTAGGTCGGCCACTATTGGTCGACATGCGTTAAGTCGACATGGTCACTAGGTCGACATGGTCACTAGGTCGACATGGAAAAAGGTCGACATGAGCTTTTCGATTTTTTTGCAATTTTTTGAACTTTTTCATACTTTACGATTCACGTGGACTTGCCCGAAGCATGGCGAGCGAAGCAAGCAATGCGAGGGGTCACGGTGCACTAATTGGGGTTCCCCGTCACTTTACGCAGAAGACGACACCAAAAAAGTAAAAAAACTCATGTCAACCTTTTTCCATGTCGGCCTAGTGACCATGTCGACCTAAGTGTGGTCGACCTAATGAGCCATACCCAAATCAACATCTGGATTCAGATGGTCCCTGCACTCGTTTGCAGAAAGTATTGTGTCCTATTATCCAGACAATGGGCCTGATGCAGAGGTGGACACATGTAAAACATTGGGCACAAGCGAATTATGTTTCATATATTGTTTTCAGGTATAAACACTGACATATATTTGTTATTAAACAAAGATAACTTTTTTGTATTGCATATACAACTTTTTTTGTATTGCTATAGCTTGGGCGGAGTCACGCATACTAGTTACACATATTAGTTTACCCTAACAAACAAGGGGTTACAATAATGATGCAACCAGTGACATTTAGACTCTCCTTTCATAAGTGGTAGAGACCTAAGAAAGAATAGGGAGTTCTGCAACAGTGCATCCATCTTCAATGGTCCATTTGCCAAAAGTACTTAGCATAATTCTTATAAACCGTAAGAGAATAGCCAGCAGTTTACAGGCTATTTCACTCTAATTCCACACATGGCCGGTAACAGAAATCTTGGGGCCTAGTACACTGGTGTTTTTGGGGGCCCCCTCTTCCCTCCATCACCACCCTCAGCCCTTCAACCACACATCCCTCCCCTATATGCAAAGTGCCTGGCAGATGCTGACAGAGACCACCAGCCACCGGCTGGGGTGCTGCCAGAGAGAATGTGAGTCTCTCTCTCTCTCTCTCTCTCTCTCTCTCTCTATATATATATATATATATATATATATATGTGGGCATAATTTATCCACATTGAGGTATAGAATTTTAGAACAGGTACCGTTTACTAAGCGGGGAGGTGATAGAGGTGACAGAGGTGACAGAGGTGATAGAGGTGACAGAGGTGACTAAGCGGGGAGGTGACAGCTCTTGCAAAAGGAGGCTCGTTGGATACACCGACTTAGGACGGTGTCTCCATATGGGCTTAACGAAACTTTGTCCCTTTCATGTTTTCTATAGGAGATGGTTTCTATAGGAGATTTTTGCATTAAAGTCTTTCTTGATGTGGGCCAGATACTAGTACGGTTCCATAATGGATTGTTGCGGTTATATTGTTATTAAGTAATGCTTATGTATTAGAACTATGGGGTAAATTTACTAAGATTCGTGTTTTCCCGTTTGAGGTCAAAGTTCAATCACGAATGACATCGAAAGTGTAAATATGCAACTTTTTGAATTGATTACGACTAATTTACTAAGCTGCCGTATTCTGCATTTTCGGGTTTTCCGATGTCGATGTCATTCGTTTTTTTAGGCAGTGTTTTACGTGAGTGACTTGTAAAACACTGCCGACTTTAATACAATGAATCTCGGCCGGATCTGAGAGATCCGTGCTGGGCTTCATTGTGCACTTTGTTAAACAAAAAAATAAAGTTTAAATGTAAAAAAAAAATTGCGTGGGGTCCCCCCTCCTGAGGCAAACCAGCCTCGGGCTCTTTGAGCCGATCCTGGTTGCAGAAATATGGGCAAAAAATGGACAGGGGTTCCCCCATATTTAAGCAACCAGCATCGGGCTCTGCGCCTGGTCCTGGTTCCAAAAATACGGGGGACAAAAAGAGTAGGGGTCCCCCGTATTTTTGAAACCAGCACCGGGCTCCACTAGCTGGACAGATAATGCCACAGCCGGGGGTCACTTTTATACAGTGCCTTGCGGCCGTGGCATCAAATATCCAACTAGTCACCCCTGGCCGGGGTACCCTGGGGGAGTGGGGACCCCTTCAATCAAGGGGTCCCCCCCCCCAGCCACCCAAGGGCCAGGGGTGAAGCCCGAGGCTGTCCCCCCCATCCAATAGGCTGCGGATGGGGGGCTGATAGCCTTTGTGAAAAGTGATTGATATTGTTTTTAGTAGCAGTACTACAAGGCCCAGCAAGCCTCCCCCGCAAGCTGGTACTTGGAGAACCACAAGTACCAGCATGCGGCGGAAAAACGGGCCCGCTGGTACCTGTAGTACTACTACTAAAAAAATACCCCAATAAAGACAACACACACACACACCTTGAAAGTATAACTTTAATACATCCATCCACACCTCCATATACACATACTTACCTTATGTTCCCACGCAGGTCGGTCCTCTTCTCCAGTAGAATCCATGGTGTACCTGTAGAAAAAATTATACTCACATAATCCAGTGTTTTCGTCTCCTCGGTAAATCCTTTTGTAATCCACGTACTTGAAAAAATAAAAAAACGGATACCCGACCACGAACTGAAAGGGGACCCATGTTTTCACATGGGACCCCTTTCCCCGAATGCCAGAAACCCACTCTGACTGATGTCTAAGTGGGTTTCTTCAGCCAATCAGGGAGCGCCACGTTGTGGCACCCTCCTGATTGGCTGTGTGCTCCTGTACTGCAGGCCTGGCCAACCTGTGGCTCTCCAGATGTTGTGAAACTACACATCCCAGCATGCCCTGCCACAGTTTTAGCATTCCTTAATAGCAAAACTGTGGCAAGGCATGATGGGACTTGTAGTTTTACAACAGCTGGAGAGCCACAGGTTGGCCAGGCCTGCTGTACTGTATGACAGGCGGCACGCGGCAGTGTTACAATGTAGCGCCTATGCGCTCCATTGTAACCAATGGTGGGAACTTGCAGGTCAGCGGTGAGGTCACTTTTGGTCAACCGCTGACCTGAAAGTTCCCACCATTGGTTATAATGGAGCGCATAGGCGCTACATTATAACACTGCCGTGTGCCGCCTGTCAGACAGTACAGGAGCACACAGCCGATCAGGAGGGTGCTACAACGTGGCGCTCCCTGATTGGCTGAAGAAACCCACTTAGACATCAGTCAGAGTGGGTTTCTGGCATTCGGGGAAAGGGGTCCCATGTGAAAACATGGGTCCCCTTTCAGTTCGTGGTCGGGTATCCGTTTTTTTATTTTTTTCAAGTACGTGGATTACAAAAGGATTTACCGAGGAGCCGAAAACACTGGATTATGTGAGTATAATTTTTTCTACAGGTACACCATGGATTCTACTGGAGAAGAGGACTGACCTGCGTGGGAACATAAGGTAAGTATGTGTATATGGAGGTGTGGATGGATGTATTAAAGTTATACTGTCAAGGTGTGTGTGTAATGTCTTTATTGTGGTATTTTTTTAGTAGTAGTACTACAGGTACCAGCGGGCCCATTTTTCCGCCGCATGCTGGTACTTGTGGTTCTCCAAGTACCAGCTTGCGGGGGAGGCTTGCTGGGCCTTGTAGTACTGCTACTAAAAACAATATCAAACACTTATCACAAAGGCTATCAGCCCCCCATCCGCAGCCCATTGGATGGGGGGGACAGCCTCGGGCTTCACCCCTGGCCCTTGGGTGGCTGGGGGGGGGGACCCCTTGATTGAAGGGGTCCCCACTCCCCCAGGGTACCCCGGCCAGGGGTGACTAGTTGGATATTTGATGCCACGGCCGCAAGGCACTGTATAAAAGTGACCCCCGGCTGTGGCATTATCTGTCCAGCTAGTGGAGCCCGGTGCTGGTTTCAAAAATACGGGGGACCCCTACTCTTTTTGTCCCCCGTATTTTTGGAACCAGGACCAGGCGCAGAGCCCGATGCTGGTTGCTTAAATATGGGGGAACCCCTGTCCATTTTTTGCCCATATTTCTGCAACCAGGATCGGCTCAAAGAGCCTGAGGCTGGTTTGCCTTAGGAGGGGGGACCCCACTCAATTTTTTTTCTGAAAATTTAGAACATTTCCCCCCCCCCCTTCCCACTGAAAAACATGCACGGATCTCATGGATCCGTGCATGCCTATACAAACACGGGATAAAAAAGCAGGTCTGTTTTTTTTTTTAGCACTTTTTCACGATTTGTATTTTATCACGGCAGTGTTTGGCTATTGTCGGCAGTGTTTGTGTTTTGCACTTTTTAGTAAATTCCCGATTTCTAGCAAATTGCAGGCGTATTTGACCGATGGTGTATTGATTCGTGATTTTTCCCTTGGACTTCCAAAATATTACGAATGCCCTCATCACTTCCGTGATTTTTGCTTAGTAAATTACCGAGATGACACTTTGAAGAAAAAACGGCATCTCGGTCAAAATCGGGACCTTAGTAAATATACCCCTATGAATGAGGTTTTTTAATGAGCTGCCACTTTTGTTTATGTTGAAGTTTCCATGGTGATGGGAGCACGTAAGCCGGTATGCGCCAGAGACGGGACATCGTGGTCCGCAGTTGATGACGTAACCGGATGTAGCTACACGGAGCTCCATGAGCACCTGCACTTGTGGTGATTTGAATTTGCTATTTAAGGTAAGATGTTTTGTATTCTGTTTATTGTTGCTTCTGAAGACGGTCAATAAAGACCGAAACGTTAAGCTTGTCTAAACGGCGTGGTCTCGTTTATTTACCTGAATAAGTCCTTAGAGTGCCGCCGACTACATCTTTATATATATATATATATACAGTATATATACATACACCACACACACATGCACACACCAAAATAGCGTGCTGCTCCAATCTATTAAATTAGCTGATCTGATTCTTGACCTGTAGATTAATGTAAAAGTCAGCAAACTGTGGCAGACACTCTGGGACACCAAAATAAAGACAGTTAACAGTCGCCTGACCCACATATTCATTAAAATGGAAATTAAATAAAATAAATATACACTTACCATAAACTCGTTTTTCTTCTTGTTGATGTGCTGCTGCGGCTGCCTCACGGTAGCTGGTTATCCTGGCCGGCTTCCATTTTTTTTTTTCTTAAGTCTGGTTGCATGGGGTTTAGGTATCTACAGTACAATGTACATAAGGTAACCATTTACTTTGAAGCTTTAAAGTTGTAATTCAAACACTTCAAATAACTCCAAACCAATCTTTATGTAAGGACCATGCTACAGAGGTGCACACAAATGTAAAACTGTACCGATGATGATAAGAGGGCTGCAATACTTTATCTCAGTTGAAGGACATCCTGAGCAGAAGCTATATTCTGTTCATTTTGTATTTAGATGGATATATGAAATTAAATGTTGAGCTTTATGTACAGTACATCCAGGGTCAAACTTTCCCACAGGAGTTCAGGGGAAACCACCGGTGGGCCCCACTGCCTGAGTGTCAGCATCTAGGGATCAGGTTCCTGACTGTGCACTAGAATGTTACATTATATATATGTTACACTAAACTTCATAGGACTATGATGTATTTTCTAAAGTGCATTGCTGTTGTTAATTTTGATACATCTATTGGACTATTGGATACACCTATAGATGTGTCCCACTTAGTATCATGGACCCCTTAGGGGTCCTATTTGTTAAGCCTTGGATGGAAATAAAGTGGACAGAGATAAAGTACTAGCCAACAAGCTCCTAACTGAAAACCACTTTTACCAGGCGCTAGTAACATATAATTCAAAGAATACCTTTTGGATGAGATCAATACAAATCAGCCGCAGGAGAGTTTATGACCTGGGGTTAGCAGGTCAATCTATATGCACTGGAATTCCCAAGTGCAATATACCACAAAACTCAAGCTATTACTCTCTTGCGCTATACTAAATATATGATATGGCCGAAAATAATATCAAATCCTATATTTTATAAGTACAGGTTGAGTATCCCATATCCAAAATGCTTGGGACCAGAGGTATTTTGGATATCGGATTTTTCCGTATTTTGGAATAATTGCATAACACAATGAGATATCATGGTGATAGGACCTAAATATAAGCACAGAATGCATTTATGTTACATATACACCTTATACACACAGCCTGAAGGTAATTTTAGACAATATTTTTTATAACTTTGTGCATTAAACAAAGTGTGTGTACATTCACACAATTCATTTATGTTTCATATACACCTTATACACACAGTCTGAAGGTCATTTAATACAATATTTTTAATAACTTTGTGTATTAAACAAAGTTTGTGTACATTGAGCCATCAAAAAACAATGGTTACACTATCTCACTCTCACTCAAAAAAGTCCGTGTTTCGGAATATTCCATATTTCGGAATATTTGGATATGGGATACTCAACCTGTATATTAAAACATTTTATTCATATATGAAAAATCACAAATTATAAAACAAGACCGGTCTTAATACCATAAAAATCTTTGAATAAGAGTAATAAATATAATTTATACTATAAGGAGGTGGACTTAAGCATAATCTGTGCACAGAAGTGTATATACTATCTCTGTAAGCAAATGACTAAGTCCATAAATAAAAGTCAATAAATATCTGATAGCAGCTGCTAGTGGAACCCGTACATTAATTAGATATCCATGAATAGTTACTTTAAATCATAGTTCCTTTTAAAAGTAACCATCCAGCACAGCACAATTAACTGTGTGAGAGCCGCTCCAAACCGGAATCTTACGTGAGGCTTGAGCCAGTGATGTCAGCAGGAGAAAGTCCCGAAAATGGCCAAGGTGGTCTCTGGCTGTAGAGAAACCTGCACCTGTGCTGGCGCCTGCTGTAAGAAGTCCTGCCCGACTTCAATGCTCTACGGATCCACACCTCTACGTGCCGTATGCAGGCACCGGTGAGCGGCTTCTCTCCTCCCAACGATTGTTCCAGCAACAAATGAAATCAATAGCTGATATAAAGTACAGGTCCAATTCATGCAGGGGTCCAAATGTAAAACTTAACTATAATTTTTTTAAACCCAGCCAGTAACATGGCAGTTAGGAGCTGATTGGCTGGTACTTTTGGGGTAATTCAGAGTTGATTGCAGCAGCAAATTTATTAGCAGTTAGGCAAAACCATGTGCACTGCAGGTGGGGCAGATATAACATGTGCCGAGAGAGTTAGATTTGGGTGGGTTATTTTGTTTCTGTGCAGGGTAAATACTGGCTGCTTTATTTTTACACTGCAATTTAGATTTCAGTTTGAACACACCTCACCCAAATCTAACTCTCTCTGCAGATGTTATATCAGCCCCCAGGACACCATGACAGATTCCGATGGGCCGGTCCGATATCCCCCTCAGCCAGGCCGATTCACACTCAGGCTGGGCTGGCTCACACTGCTTCCTGTACTTGTTTTTCATAGGAACGCAATCCGGAAGTTAGGCTAGCGGGCACTTCCAGGTGCTGCTAACCGTGAAAAATGGTGAAGCCGTTCTACCAACAGGGGATTTGGAGATATTTAACCAGCCCAACAGCATCCTCTCTCTGGCCCCGGCCAAAGGTCTCTTCAATGAGACCAGCCTGGGAGCAGCAGCATAGCGTTGGTCGAAGCAGGATTCACTACACCCGCTGCCACCCTAGCTCCCGCACTCTCACTGAACTGGCCAGAGCGGCGACTGAGCACTGAAGGGGGCCAAGCAGAGAGGTTATTTTTAATTACATTATTTGCATAAACATAATGGTGTAAGGGTTAGGGCGTCCCCAGTCACAGTGTATGTGTAAGAGGGTGGCGGTGCGGTGTAGTGCCTGCTGCCGTGCAGGTGTAGGTTCACCACTTACCAGGCGCCGCACTCTCTCACCTTCAGGTACCGGAACCTTCAACGGACCTGGAAATCTTCAGTCGGACCCGGACACCGCAATCCCCTCTCGGAGCTGACGACGGACGAACTGGGGAGAAAGTAAACTAACTTAAGGGGGGTATCAACCCTTCTTCCACCGGAAAAGGGGATACCCCAGGGGGTGGCGGCGACCTTCACCGGTGGGTGTAAGGTCATCACCGGCACAAAGCCTCAGCCACCCAATTCTCACACACTCGCACTCTCACGCGTAGTGTGATAAAGGGGTTCTCACGTCCGTGAGCAAACCCCAAATCCGGCGCTCAGGGGACAGACAAAGGGACAAACGTACACAGATGCTACTCACCGTTGTCAGTCTTGCACTGTGATCTTATTCTCCACTTACAGGTCCCTGTAAGGAGGCAAACAAACAAACAGCCGTGCAGGGCCCAACTCTATACTGGTGTAACACCACTACACTAACTATAATGGCAGAGCCCTCAAACTAGCTCTGTGTGTGTGATGCGACAAAACTAAACAAACTATGAGCAACCTTGGCCCTGCACGGAAACAACACACATATCAAAATCACAACAACAGTGCAAGTTACTACCACGGTGCTGTCCCTTTGATCACCTATATACCATCTCTCTGGGGAGTGGGCGCCGTACAGCACACCTACCTCCCGTACACTGTCTTTTCAGGGCTCAGACCGAGCGGGCCTGCCTACCTAAACACCTCGGGGTGGACTTGGCCTAGTGTCCAGTGCCACCTTTATTCACCTTTGAAGGGGGCCAGTTATTGACTGGGCCTAGCACCCCTAATTGCACACAGGCCAGAGGCCTGACATCACCCACGGGCCTAGCGCCCGCCTAACTTGTCATCCGTTGGGTGACCTGGGCCTAGTGCCCAGAGTCACCTTATATACCTGACGGCCAAATTGAACTAGGGCCTAATGCCCTCTAATAACCCACAGGCCTAATGCCTGATATTGCCCATGGGCCTAGTGCCCGCCTACAGCGCCACAGGCCTGTGGACTGACTGTCCCATGGGCCTAATGCCCGAACACCCGGTGGTCTAGGGAGGAAAGGGGAGGGGGTGTGCACCTTACAAGGGCCTACCGTCCGTTAGGGGAGAGGCACCAGGGGGGAGCTTCATTAGCTCTTCTGCATCCCTCCCATGGTGGCCTCTCCGGGTCCTCTGCCGCACTCTTCTGCTGCTGGCCCGTCCTGGCCAGCGGCGTCGCCTCCACTCTTCAGCGTCCAGCCACCGCTGGACATCTTCTTTCTGCAACTCGGCGTCTTCTGGCCTCTTCCGCGGCCTCAGGACCTCCTGCCGCGACGTCCTCTTCTTCCTGGTGCCGCCCGGATCTTCACCGCTCTTCGGCGCTGCTTCTTCTGTCTTCGGCTCCCGCCTGGCGTCTGACATCACACGCCGCATGCGGGGCCTATGACGCGGCGAGCGCCGATTGGCTCGC
Organism: Pseudophryne corroboree; assembly: GCF_028390025.1. NCBI lineage: Eukaryota > Metazoa > Chordata > Amphibia > Anura > Myobatrachidae > Pseudophryne > Pseudophryne corroboree. The sequence continues at coordinate 232,779,296 of NC_086446.1, forward strand.
CGCGCCCGGCTCTGGATGGCTGGCACCCCGCGAACCGTGATTGGCTCGCGGACGGCGCCGGGTTTGAAAAGACGTGGGCGGCGCTTCTCATTGGCGGCCAATGTGGCGGCAAGTTTGAAACGCTGCCGTGCCGCTGCCCGTCGCCGCTTCTTGTCCGGTGCAGGGAACCGATACACTGTCCCTGCACCGGACACCCGCCGCTGCTGCACAAACAGCGCTGGGGACAGACAAGCGGCCCCAGCGCTGTCCACCAGTGTGCTCTGCAGGGGACACAGATCCCCTGCACCCTGCAGTGCTGATGTGCCCTGGGACACAGGGCACATCTCTACATATGGTTTGGGGACTGGACAGGAGCAGGATGTACTTTGTTCTCAGGATGCCAGCTGACCAGGCAGCACTCACAGCCAGCCCTGGGACAATCTCTAATGCAAAGTCCTTCAGCCCTATAGCTGCCCAATGTCTGTCCATGATGATGGGCCTATTTAAGTAATGCGGTGGCTACATATGAAATGCAATGGCTACTTATGTAATGTGGTGGCTATGTATGTAATGTGGTGCTATTTGTGTAATGAGGTGCTATTTGTGTTATGTGATGCTATTTGTGTAGTGCGGTGCTATACGTGTAGTGCGGTGCTATACATGTAATGCGGTGCTATATGTGGAGTGCGGTGCTATACATGTAATGCGGTGCTATACGTGTTATGTGGTGCTATTTGTATAATGTGGTGTTATTCATGTAGTGTAGTGCTATACATGTAATGTGGTGCTATACGTGTAATGTGGTGTTATTCATGTAATAATGTGGTGGCTATGTATATAATCATGGGCAGATTGGCCACTGGGACAGATTTCGGACCTCTGAGTGACCACACCCTCCTGACAGACCCCTCCCCCTCAAAAGACTCCACCCCCATTAGGACTGCTTCCATACATTTCCCGGGCTGGTGTTCGATCCCAATCCGCCTCTGTCTGCCCCCCCTGCACTGCACATGGCTTTGCCCAACTGCTAACAAATTTGGTGCTGCGATCAACTCTGAATTACCCCCTTTATCTCCATCCACTCTATCTCCATCCAAGGCTTAGTGAATAGCCCCCTAGTCACCAAGCAGCTTCAGTTTCACTATTACCTTATCATGAGTAGAGTCGTACAATAAAGTATGAATATACAGTGTATTTTGATTGATTGTGAATAATATTATTTTATCATAATATATTTTTAACTTACTTGGATGGATTTTTTTATGTTACTATTTAGCCAGCAATATGTTTTAAAAAAAATATAATAAACATGGTACTTTTTCATTTGTTGGCAGAGGTGAACAAATTTCTATATTCATTATCGCTCCTGTTTGTCTATAAAAGTAGAATGGTATCTTTTGCACCACATAATTAAAATATGTTACAAGTTGATACCATGAGAATAATAATATCTTGTCTCCAGAAGTTCTGTATTACAGAAGTTATACGGTACTCAGCTTGGAGGCTATTGAGGGACCTTAGGTAATGTTTTCTGAGGATCTGTGTCACCCTTGTCTGTCTGCCCCTCCCCTTTAGAATGTAAGCTCTCACGACTAGGGCCCTCTTCCCTCATGTGCTTATCCCTTTCTTACTTTAATAATCCACAACTGCCCAAATCATGCGTTTTTTTGAACACCTTGATACTTATCTCTATGTCGTCTACTGGTGTAGTTATGCTTAGTTACCCTGTACTTGTCCTATATTGTCTTCAACTGTAAGTCACTGTTTTCCTGTTTTGATTATGTGCATATGTACTCTGTAATTGGGCGCTGCGGAACCTTGCGGCGCCATATAAATAAAGGATAATAATAATAATAATCTAACTAAATATTAACACAGCAGTCATTGTTTAAGCTTAGAATACAAGTGAAGGGAACTCAGAAGATTTCAATACAGCAGCGGTGGCCAACCTGTGGCTCTCGAGCCGCATGCGGCTCTCTCTTTATTGAGCTGCGGCTTCTGTCTCATGCTCCCTGACACTGGACGCGGGGCAGCAGAAACCCTCCCTGCTGGAGATGGAGATTGCTTTATCTCCATTTCTACACTTACAGAGGCTGGCCGCAGCGGCCATCTGTGAGCAGGGCAGCCTCCCTGCTCCCCCTTCTCTACCCCTGCCTGTCTTCTGGGAGAGATAACATCTCACCCAGCTCGCCCCCAGCTCACCCATAGTGACCTGCGAAGAGCCACAGCATAGGGCAGGAAGCGGGATAGACAAGAGGACGGCTGGCCGGGGGATGCTGCTGCAAACATAATTATAACACACACACACACACACACACACACACACACACACACACACACACACACACACACACACACACACACACACACACACTCATTCTCTTTCTTTCTCTCTCTCTCCCTCTCCCCCTCTTTGCCTGCTATAATGTGTAAAATGGGGACTCTTGCCTGCCGTTATGTGTAAAATGGGGACTCTGCCTGCTATAATGTGTAAAATGTTTCCGTGTTTCTCGCCCCAGTGTAACTAAAAATGGGGGTGTGACACATGGTCATGCTCCTACGAACGTCATACTGAAGGCTGGCGCACAAACATGGGTCGTGGCCTTGTGCCAGTTAGGCCACGATACATTTTTGGGCGCACTCTTTGGCTTGACTGCAGATATTTTTCGGCTCTTTGCCTCTGACTGGTTGGCCACCTCTGCAATACAGGTTTAAAGATTGAATTACCGATCCGTGCAAAGTAGAGGCAGGTAGCAGGGTATCTTTGAAGTTGAAATACACAGTAGGGGGGAGTTTGATAAAGTGCAGTTTGTCAAAAAGACACCAGTCCTTTATCTTCTACCTAAAGTTCACAAAGATTTGTATAACCCACTGAGAAGACTAACGCAGAGCAGGATCAATTACCTTTTTCTTTTTTTCCCCCCGCCTGATTTACAATTGACAAAAACCACAATTTCTTAAAAGATCGCACAACACATTGCCAACTCGATTTTCACTTCTAATAAATATTAGCCATATCAATTAAGTGGCGATTTTGCAAAACCGTCAACAATAACCCAAAGAAGTAAAGAGGCAGCTGTGACAGGTGAAATGGCTCAATTTGCTGCCAATTTGAGTTATCTTGTGTGCACAACCTGTGTTAAACAATAAAATAGATCTCCCTATACTGTAATAAATTAAAATGTGTTAGTCCTTTATAGAAAAATGCTCTTATGGTTTAACGGTGATTGATCCTACCCCGAGTTAGACTTCTCAGTGGGTTATACAAATCTTTGTGAACCTTATGTAGAAGATACTGTAAAAAAACCCAGTGTTTTTGGGCGTTCTGGTTTCAGATATTCATATTCCATTTATGCTTTCATATGGTTCATATTCCTTTTATGCTTTAAATTACTTTATCCTTTCCTTTCTTCAAGTCTGGTTCATATATTTTTTCGGGACTCAATGGTTTTCTAGAGCTGACAGGAGTCTTGCTGCTTCCTTTTTAAATTTGTTTTTATTAATTGTAACAATCCCTCCCCCTTATCTGCAGTTTTTAGTAGAATGTGTATGTTCTCTCTGGGGTGTTTTATAGACCTTCTTCGTTTTGTTTAGCTGTGAGATTCAAACTTCTGATTTTGTTAGGAGCTGGTTCTAGTTTTTCATTGTCTTCCTCAACCAGCTTCTGAAACACCTCAATGAATGGTCCTTTAACATATGTCGGATAGAACATGGACTTCTCTTTTAGGGAGTATTATGAAGTGATCAGTAGTTAGGTCATTCTTTGACAGATCTCTTTTGTCTCTTAAGAAAAATATTTTTCAATGTCAGTGGTATACATCTGTAATGTCTTGGAATTTGTTAATCTTCCTCATTGGAGCAAATTTGAGCCCTTTGTTCAGTACTTGGTTTTGTGGCACAGTGATGTGAATACATTGTTTTTAACACAATTTATTGACCTGTACCATGCACATCCATACCAACCAGGAGAAAATTGCATTGGCATCAGCCCAATGCCAGTCTTGCATGAATGTGGAATAATATTGCAAATATATTCATCCTTTTTAAGAAGGAGCAAACAACATCTTGGACTCTAAGAAATCAAGTACAGACACAGACAACATTACATACAGCACCTATGGTATTACAACCTCATGACATTTGCAATGGATCAGGAGTTGACATGATAATCTTTACAAACCCTGGAGGAAGAGTATGAGACAGCATCTGGTTGTACAGTAACTCAGGATGACATAGCATTAGGGATTGGTAGGTACAGATAAACAATGATATTAAAATTCATTAGGTACCTGTACATTGAAATCCATGCTTGTCACAAAAATAGAATAAAAACAAACTATTACAATAACAGTTAAATATAATAGGTAATAGTATATGATATTATATGGTTAGGTACACCTTGAATGGTACTGGTATGATGGATATCATAATATGTTGAAGCAGCTGGTATAGAATCCGCAGTCACTCACATAAATTAACACTTGATGTGGCACTTGTGAATAGCAGACAACGGAGCGGTCCCAAATAGAGCACAGAGTTCAAATCACAGTGCTCAATCGGTGGAGTGAATACCTCTCCTGTGGGCTGGTCCAAGACCGGGCGTCCCCGGTCGTTTAGTCCTGCGTTGCCCACTATTGCTTGTGCAGCAAGGAGATGAAGGGAACCGCCGGGCTGGTGGAGCGGGTGAGAGCCGTGTGCTGGAATAAGCGGCTTTGCGGAGACCAGAGAAGCGGTACACAGGTCCGATGAATCACAGCAAGTTGCTTCAGATGTGGGTACCTGGATCAAGGTGTGTTAGGGAGGCGGAGTCCTAACGTGTTTCGTCACGTATCGCGTGACTTTATCAAAGGTATATTCCTGCCTCTGAACTGAACAGTATTTAAAGCCAGAAGGCTAATAATGCACATGTGTATACAATCAATAATTAAACAGAGATCAATTGAAACACTGTTATATATCTAAGAACGTCGGCTCACACACTAAAAATGCCTCATGTATATAACGGAGACAATTTAGTAATATTCACAGGAAATTAATATACAGAATATACTAAAGTCTATTGAATAAATATAAGCCCATTATATCAAATATAAATGCTATATAAACAAACAATAATTATAACACAAGATTATAAAAGCATATGCGGACAGTTTAACTGATTAAATGTACAAAAGGGCTGCATCTGATAGAAATTATTTTACATGTAGGTAAGTAAAAATCATAGACAAACGGTATTGCATTATGCCTGAAATAATATATAGATCTTTTGCTTGAATAATCCTTTGTAGCTGTATATAAATATTTTTTACATATACATAAATAACCTGGGAAATATAGTATTGGACAACATAAAAAAATAAAAATATAAAGAAAAAATAATTAAAATTAATATCGGACCAGAATCCGAACCCGGGTCACTGTCTATATAAGAACAGTCACCGAACCTCATACGCCACTGGGCTGCTCATTACAATATAGATAAATTAGGATATTCTAGCAGTGTGACCTGATATAAAGGTCTCAAATGGACATATCAAACCACTAGTTTTTAATAGCCATTGTTATAATGATACAGAACAGTGGCATAAATAAATCTCTGAATAAAGTCAACTTGGGATAAAGTAATAAACAATAAAAACTAAAAAAAATTAAAAACATATAAAGAAAACATTAATCCTTATTCAAAGATCAAAAGCAATAAAAATAAAACAAATACTAGAAATGGATAACTGCAGGAAATTATTTAACGCATAAGGTCTATAGCTCGCGGGGGACGGTAAGTGACGGTCATATAATCAGAGATCAAACTCAATTGATTAATTTAATCCTTCTGGAGAAAGGGTTTTCAGTTTCTGAATCCAATAGTTTTCTCTGAGACAAAGTTTCTTATATCTATCCCCACCCCGTGACGTATGCATAATGGTTTCAATACCAATAAGTTGAATTTCCTCAGGTTTTTTTTTATGTATTTCAGAGAAGTGTCTAGAGACGCTGTGGAAAAGAAACCCCTTTTGTATGTTACGTCTATGTTCTAAAAATCTGGTCCTGAGTTTGCGGGTAGTTCTACCCACGTAAATGAGGTTACACTTACAAACTAATAGATAGATGACATAACAGCTATTACAATTAACAAAGGAACGTATCTCAAATTGTTCTCCATCAGAAGAGATGAAAAATTTGGAGTTGTTCTGAATATAAGAACAAGTGATGCACTGTTTGGCACCACATCTAAAACAGCCTTTAATGTTGGAGAGCCACTGGGAAGTTTTCAATGGGACTGCAGACTTGTCTGTAGTCCTTTTATCTACAAAGTGGCTGGGAGCCAAAGTATGTTGTAGATTATTAGATTTTTTAAAAATAACGGAAGGTGTATCATTTAATTCAGTTCTGAGTACTTGATCTGTGAGTAAAATAGGGTAATTATTACGGATAATATTCCGAACTTTGGATGAGGAACTACTAAATTGAGAAAGGAAAAGGGGCTGTTCTTTTTCAAATTTCTATGGGTGTGATTTATAAGATAACAGGTAATTTCTTACTAACTTATCAGCCTTTTGTCTTGCTGATTTAATCAGAGCCAAAGGGTAACCCCTATGTTGAAAAGAAAGGGAAAGTTCGTCCGCTTGTAAATGATAATCATGTGGATCACTACAATTACGTTTCATACGTCTAAATTGTCCAAAAGGTATATTGTTTAACCACGGTTTGTAATGTGAACTATCATAATGCAAATAGTTTAAGGTGTCAACTTCTTTCCGAAAAGTTTTTGTAAGAATTCTGCCATCAATTACCTCCAAGGATATATCAAGAAAGGTGATCAAAGAACGGTGTGAAATACTAGTAAAACTTAAATTAAATTCATTATTGTTTAACTGAGAAGTGAAGTCAGAAGAGAGAGAGATATCGCCATCAAAAATGAAAAACATGTCATCTATGTAACGGCCATAGTAGACGAGGTCCGCGCCAAAGCTCCGCCCCCACACATGGGTGTGCTCGAAGGCCCCCATGTACAGGTTGGCGAAGCTGGGCGCGAACCTCGTCCCCATGGCCGTCCCAAGTATCTGTAAATAATAATTCTTATTAATAACAAAATAATTATGTGATAATATGAAGGAGATGGAGTCTAATATAAATTGTTGTAGCTCCATCTTAAGTGAACTGGATTGTAAAAGGCAAACCGCTATTGTAGATACCCCCTTCTGGTGCGGAATATTTGAATAAAGTGCCTGCATGTCACAGGTCATGAAGAAAAAAGACGTTTTCCAATTGATAGCTGTGATGGCGTTTAAAAAAGAAGTGGTGTCTTGAATATGTGAACGAAGTGCGGATGCGAGTAGCTGTAAAAAATAATAAACAAATTGTGACAAATTAGAAGTGAGGGACCCAACACCTGAAATAATGGGTCTACCAGGAGGTGCAGTGAGTGACTTGTGAATCTTGGGTAAGTGATAATAAGTGGGGGTGATAGGGTGAGGCGGTATCAAGTATCTTGATTCATCCTTTGATATGGTACCTTTATCTGCAGCAGCCTTGACTAATAATGTCAAGGATTTGTGATATTCTTGAGATGGATTGACAGATAATTTGGTGTATGTACTAGTGTCATTCAATTGTCTGTATGCTTCAGTTAGGTAGTCCTCAGTGTTTTGAATTACAATTCCCCCGCCCTTGTCAGCAGATTTGATGACAAGGGAGGGGTCATTGGCCAATCTCTGAAGCGCTAATCTCTCTTGGACAGATAAATTATGTCTATATTTGAATTTTTTCTTTTCTCTCTGACATAGATTACTAAAGTCATCAAGTGTCTTTTTATAAAAAAAATATCTATGGGGAGACTTCTGTGATGCAGGGGAAAAAAATTGAGATTTATTTTTAAATATGGATCTCCGTTCTTCATTACGTTCACAGTTGTAAATAGGGACTGTTGGATTTGAGGTATTGCTCTCTAAGAGCAAGGACTCTAACATATTTAGACCAGTTCTATCCTGTTCATCTAGGATTATTGGTGAGCCCTCCAATTGACATTGGACCAATTTTTTAGTTGCAAAGTACCTTTTACGTGCTAGGGTCCGGATATAGGTGTTAAGTTCAACAAATAAATTAAAAAAAGCTGGTGGCTTAGATGGAGCAAATTTCAAGCCTTTAACTAAAAGGTGGGTTTCAGATATGTCAATTGCTTTGGAGGACAAGTTGTATACATTGGTCTGATCTATAATCTCAGATCTCGCTTTTTTTCTCTGTAACTTGTAACCTCCTCTACATCCTCTGTGTTTTCTTCCCTTGCTCTTTTCGGGGAGTCTGTCCTTAATAATTCGTACCGATTGTGTGCATGATACGGAAGTTTGAATTTGTGATCCCTTTGTTCCTTCTCTAAAAAATTAGTGGTATTTACTGTATTTGTTGCGAGTGCTGTAGCCATAGAGGGGATATTCTTCTGAATCTGGGTTTTTGGTCTTACTGATGGTTCAGCTAGAGATGTTCTCTGGGGAGAAATGGAATGATTATGGTGGTTATATGATGAATTTGTATTTTTATTGTGGTTGGGCTGGTAATTTTGATTAGTCTCATCAGATCTCTTAATGGAGTTGGAAGTTCTATTATGTCTCCAGTTGGAATTACTTCGTGACCTTCCCCAATTGGGGGGATTGGAACCTTTATTAAAACTACGAACTCTATTCTGAATGTAATCATTAGTATCTCTATTGAATTTCTTGTTTTTACCTTCTATGATCTCTTTCTCATATTGTTCTAATTTACGATTGAGTTTGAGATCATTGAACTGAAATTGAGGATGATCGGAGAAAGAATTCAAACATTTTCTAGTGTCCTCTATTTCCCGGGATAATTGCACAGTTTTATCTTTTCGATAGTTTACAAGAAGTTCCATTAGTGAAAAGGAACAATTATCTAATAATAAATCCCATTTGTCTTTGAGTAAGGGATCATCCACAAAGAAAAGCGTCTTGAAGATTCTGAGACCCCTAGGTATTTTTTTTAGTTTTATATCATGGTCATTCTGAATAGAAGGTAATATATTGGTCTCAGAATCTTCATTGAAGCTGGCCTCATACCTGGATCTCCTTTTAGCACATTCAGATAAACATGTCAGATCAGCCATTTGGATTCAAATCAATTAGAACAATAAAAATAAATTATAAATGAGCAATAATAATTAGGCAGCTAGCAGGTTACACCAAAATTAATTAGAAAAAACAAAAGCCAAATAACTGCTTATAAAAGCGCCTATAAATAGACTTATCAATAAAAGAGATTCCCCTGATAGAGTGCGCGGCCGTAAACACTAAGTGGGTGTCAGATAAAGAGTAGTAAAACAAAAAAGAACGGCTGCGCAGTGTACCAGGGAAAAAAATGAGAGCCGACGTTTAAAAATATATAGTTAATTTATTAACCATGAGCACTAGAATAAAAACAAACTATTACAATAACAGTTAAATATAATAGGTAATAGTATATGATATTATATGGTTAGGTACACCTTGAATGGTACTGGTATGATGGATATCATAATATGTTGAAGCAGCTGGTATAGAATCTGCAGTCACTCACATAAATTAACACTTGACGTGGCACTTGTGAATAGCAGACAACGGAGCGGTCCCAAATAGAGCACAGAGTTCAAATCACAGTGCTCAATCGGTGGAGTGAATACCTCTCCTGTGGGCTGGTCCAAGACCGGGCGTCCCCGGTCGTTTAGTCCTGCGTTGCCCACTATTGCTTGTGCAGCAAGGAGATGAAGGGAACCGCCGGGCTGGTTGAGCGGGTGAGAGCCGTGTGCTGGAATAAGCGGCTTTGCGGAGACCAGAGAAGCGGTACACAGGTCCGATGAATCACAGCAAGTTGCTTCAGATGTGGGTACCTGGATCAAGGTGTGTTAGGGAGGCGGAGTCCTAACGCGTTTCGTCACGTATCGCGTGACTTTATCAAAGGTATATTCCTGCCTCTGAACTGAACAGTATTTAAAGCCAGAAGGCTAATAATGCACATGTGTATACAATCAATAATTAAACAGAGATCAATTGAAACACTGTTATATATCTAAGAACGTCGGCTCACACACAAAAAATGCCTCATGTATATAACGGAGACAATTTAGTAATATTCACAGGAAATTAATATACAGAATATACTAAAGTCTATTGAAAAAATATAAGCTCATTATATCAAATATAAATGCAATATAAACAAACAATAATTATAACACAAGATTATAAAAGCATATGCGGACAGTTTAACTGATTAAATGTCCAAAAGGGCTGCATCTGATAGAAATTATTTTACATGTAGGTAAGTAAAAATCATAGACAAACGGTATTGCATTATACCTGAAATAATATATAGATCTTTTGCTTGAATAATCCTTTGTAGCTGTATATAAATATTTTTTACATATACATAAATAACCTGGGAAATATAGTATTGGACAACATAAAAAAATAAAAATATAAAGAAAAAATAATTTAAATTAATATCAGACCAGGATCCAAACCCGGGTCACTGTCTATATAAGAACAGTCATCAAACCTCATACGCCACTGGGCTGCTCATTACGGGTGGTATTCATGTGACCGACGGTCGGGAGACCGACGGTCACATGACCTCCTGCAGCTTCCCGACACCCACTATCCCGATGGTCGGCATGCAGACCAACAGGGACTAATTCCACTCGTGGGTGTCCACGACACCCATAGAGTGGGAATAGAACCCGTGGCGACCGTAGGTCGCCACCGAGCCCGCAGCGTGGCGAGCGCAGCGAGCCCGCAAGGGGCTTGCTGCACTCGCCTCTCCCCGCCGGGATCCCGGCGTCGGTATGCTGCCGGGATCCCGGCGTCGGTAAGCTGACTGGCGGTCAGGAGACCGCCGGTCAGCCATACTACACCCGCTCATTACAATGTAGATAAATTAGGATATTCTAGCAATGTGACCTGATATAAAGGTCTTAAATGGACATGTCAAACCGCTGGTTTTTAATAGCCATTGCTATAATGATACAGAACAGTGGCATAAATAATTCTCAGAATAAAGTCAACTTGGGATAAAGTAATAAACCTAAAATAAATCTAATAATCTACAACATACTTTGGCTCCCAGCCATTTTGTAGATAAAAGGACTACAGACAAGTCCGCAGTCCCATTGAAAACTTCCCAGTGGCTCTCCAACATTAAAGGCTGTTTTAGATGTGGTGCCAAACAGTGCATCACTTGTTCTTATATTCAGAACAACTCCAAATTTTTCATCTCTTCTGATGGAGAACAATTTGAGATACGTTCCTTTGTTAATTGTAATAGCTCTTATGTCATCTATTAGTTTGTAAGTGTAACCTCATTTACGTGGGTAGAACTACCCTCAAACTCAGGACCAGATTTTTAGAACATAGACTTAACATACAAAAGGGGTTTCTTTTCCACAGCGTCTCTAGACACTTCTCTGAAATACATCAAAGAAAATCCTGAGGAAATTCAACTTATTGGTATTGAAACCATTATGCATACGTCACGGGGTGGGGATAGATATAAGAAACTTTGTCTCAGAGAAAACTATTGGATTCATAAACTGAAAACACTTTCTCCAGAAGGATTAAATTAATCAATTGAGTTTGATCTCTGATTATATGACCGTCACTTACCGTCCCCCGCGAGCTATAGACCTTATGCGTTAAATAATTTCCTGCAGTTATCCATTTCTAGTATTTGTTTTATTTATATTGCTTTTGATCTTTGAATAAGGATTAATGTTTTCTTTATATGTTTTTAAATTTTTTTAGTTTTTTATTGTTTATTACTTTATCCCAAGTTGACTTTATTCAGAGATTTATTTATGCCACTGTTCTGTATCATTATAGCAATGGCTATTAAAAACCAGCGGTTTGACATGTCCATTTTAGACCTTTATATCAGGTCACACTGCTAGAATATCCTAATTTATCTATATTGTAATGAGCAGCCCAGTGGCGTATGAGGTTTGGTGACTGTTCTTATATAGACAGTGACCCGGGTTCGGATCCTGGTCCGATATTAATTTTAATTATTTTTTCTTTATATTTCTTTATATTTTTATTTTTTTATGTTGTCCAATACTATATTTCCCAGGTTATTTATGTATATGTAAAAAATATTTATATACAGCTACAAAGGATTATTCAAGCAAAAGATCTATATATTATTTCAGGCATAATGCAATACCGTTTGTCTATGATTTTTTTTTTTAAATTCAATAAGTTTTTTATTGATTTTACAATTTTTTAACATTTACACATTGCCAAGGGCAATACAGAACAAACATAAAGTACAAACTAGAACAGAAAAGCAAATACAGAACAATTAAATTAACAACAGGCTTACGGTTGTGTATAGAGCATATTTCAGGACGTGTGGACAAATATCCCAGTCAGAGTCATATCTCAACAGAGCAGTGGTGACCCAACCTTACTATATATTTTACCCACAGCATGTTATCCGCTACCTTTGGTGTGAACATTCATTAGAACCCGGCCGGCCGCGGGCCACACACCCCACAGATCCCCCACTGAAGACACTCATGACAGTTGATTAAATAATTCTAGGGCTCAGCAGTATTTGTCCGTGAAATAAAATAGCGAGAGCACATCCACTTTCCCCATATAGCAGTAAACTTTTTTTCCGCATTCCTGGCCAGATATACAAATTTTTCATGTGTTACAGAAGTATTAACCAGAGAAATCCAGGATTGTGGGGCTGGGGCTTCATTAGCCAACCATAGTCTGGCTATGCAAACCTTGGCCAAAGCACAGAGGTTCACAACATATTGTCGACTGGGCGGATCCAGGACCTCCTCATCCATAGTCGCTAATATGCAAGAGATAGGTGTAAGTATGGAAGAGGGGATACCTGTATCAGCTATAGCACGCATAACTTCCTCCCAGAAAACCGACACCAAGGGACACAGCCAGATCATATGCCAGAAGTCTGCTCCCATACTACCACATTTGGGACATTTTGAGCTATGGGATCCCCCTATATGCGACAGCCTCACCGGAGTCATATATACCCTATGTAGTATAAACAACTGAATTTGCTGATACCGGGCAGATGAAATAGAAAGCCGGCATGATCCCAGAGCACCTTCCCATATATCATCCGACAATGGACCCAGATCTGACTCCCACTTAATCTTAAGGGGGGCAAGGGGATCTATATGATGCATTTGAAGTAAACGGCCGTATATTTTGGAGACTAAGTGTCCAGGTCCCACTGTTTTCAATAATAATTTGACCGGAGAATCAGTAAGCGCCGGGGGGCCATCAGGGAATTGGGCAGAAATAGCATGTCGCAATTGAAGGAAGCGAAAAAAATATGTAGAGGGGACAGTAAATTCATGTTGAAGCTGTTGAAAGGATCTAAAAAACCCGTCAGTATATAATTGTCCCAGTGAGGTCACTCCCCATGGTTCCCATACCCTCCTGACTTGAAGTTGATATAACTCGGGCAAACCATATTTATTGTCTAGTGGAGTATCAGGGTCAATACCCTGTCCTTGCAGTATACGGTGTACCAGCCTCCAGATAATGATATATTGTTTTATGAGTGGTAATGCTGACATTTTGACGCTTCCACAAAGAAGCAGTCCCAATGGGGAACCACCTGGGTATTCCAGCAATACCAACTGTGAGTTCAGACTTGAGGTGTCGGAGTCATTTACCCATTCCCAAAGATGTGCTAATTGTGCTGCAAAGTAATAAAAACGAAAATTGGGAAGAGCCAAACCCCCTGAAGTTTTGGATCTGGTCAAAGTATTAAGTTTCAACCGCGCCCGTTTACTAGCCCATATCAAAGAAGATAGCAACCCATCAATTCGTTTAAAAATCTTCTGAGGGATGTATACAGGGGATTGTTGTAGAATATATAGGAGTTTGGGCTGAAAGACCATTTTCACCATGTTAACCCTCCCTGTAACTGTCAGGGGCAATCTCCCCCAGACCTTCACTTTAGTGCTAAGATAAGATATTTGCGGTGTGATATTGAGGGAGGTAAATTTGTGAGGGTCGTTAGATACCCAGATGCCCAGATATTTAAAGGAGTTCACCCATCTTAATGGGAGAGTGATCAATGGAGAGTCAGGGACCTCGCCCTGAAGTGGGATAATAAAGGATTTTTCCCAATTAATCAGGAGCCCAGAGTAACACCCAAACTTGTTAATAATTTCTAAAATCTTAGGCATAGACTCAGCATAGCGATCCACAAATAGCAGAACATCATCGGCATATAGGGCTATTTTCTCCTCCCTAGTGCCTACCTTGTAACCAAAAATCTCAGAATTCGCCCGTATAAGGCATGCAAGGGGTTCAATGGCCATAGCAAACAGGGTAGGGGACAGTGGGCACCCTTGACGTGTACCTCTAGACAGAGGGAAGGAGTGTGATACAAAACCATTCACCGCCACCCTGGCCATAGGAGAGGAATACATCAACTGTACAAATTTAATAAAATTGGGGCCTATACCAAACTTGCGCATGATGCTCCACAAGTATTCCCACTCCACGGAATCAAAGGCTTTAGCGGCATCCAATGATACAATTATGGAGGAGGATGCCTCACGGGGGGTCTGTAAATGAGTAAATAAACGTCTGAGATTAATGGAGGTTGATTTATTGGGCATAAACCCCGTCTGATCAGGATGTATAAGTTGCGTAATGACTTGATTCAATCTACATGCTAGAATTTTGGCCAGGATTTTAATGTCGGTCGGTAAAAGGGAAATAGGTCGATAAGAGTCAACTTTCTTGTGATCCTTATCTGGCTTTGGAAGGACAACAATCAATGCCTCCGCCATAGATATTGGGAGGGATTCCTGTGTAAACATTTGATTATATAACTCAAGTAATTGGGGGACAAAAAAATCTAAGTGACGTTTATAGAGCTCAGACGGTATGCCGTCTAGACCTGAAGCTTTCCCATTGGGAGCAGCACTGATAGCAGCCACAATCTCCTCAGGCGTAATCGGTGCCTCGAGGAAGTCATGCGCCTCACAGGTCAGTAAGGGGATCTGTATAGACTGTAAATATTCATCTAACTGCAGCGGGGTACAGTCCAATTTTGAGCTATATAATCGCCTATAATAGGACACAAATTCCGATGCAATCTGTGGAGTCTGTAATAAAATGGTACCATCTGCGGCCTCGATTTCAACCACGGTGTTAGAGGATCTCTCACCCCGTGCCAGAGAGGCTAAGTACGACCCCGGCCTATCCCCAGAGGCATAAAAGGCATGGGAGGAGAAGAGGAGTCTATGCTGAGTCTTTTCCATGAGATATTCCCTCCATTCCCCCTGGGCTGATAACCATGCAAATTTAGAACTATCCAAACCGTCCAGTAAATATTGTGCTTCTGCAGCAATACTTAGGGTCTCCAGTTCGGACTCCCGGTGCCTAAAAAAGGATTTTAGATTAGCCACTCGCTTAATTAAGGTTCCCCGCAAAAAGGCCTTAAACGCATCCCATAGATTAGAGATAGACGGCCCGTCCTTATTTAACTCAAAAAATTCCCGCCATGCAGCCACCAACTCGGAGCCATCGCCCATATGTACAAGCCAAAATGGATTGAACTTCCACACATTCTGGCCCCTGGAGCAGTTAAAATCCAAAATCAACGTTAAAGGTGAGTGATCTGATATCCCTCTAGTCTCATATCTACTGTCCTGAACCCTGGGAACCAGATCGTTCGAGAGAAGGGCCAGGTCAATCCTAGAGAACGAGGAATGGGAATGTGAAAAGCATGAGTATTGTTTAACCGATGAATGCCTCAGTCTCCAGGGATCGACCAGGCCCAGCCCCGACACAGCATCAGCAAAGCCATTCCTTCCATAGCGTGGACCAGAGGGAGCAGTAGAGAATCTATCCATCGCTACATCTAATACATTATTGAAATCCCCCAGACAAACCACAGGTGTCCCCGGTGACAATGCCATAAATCCCGCAACTTTTTTTAGGACATCAGAGGAGTACGGGGGAGGCACATATACTGCCAATAAAAGCAGAGGGGTACAGTGAATTCTACACTTTAGGAACACATATCTCCCCCATGGATCCGATTGTACGGAGTCCAGCATAAAGGGAACACTCCTCCTCACAAGGACAGAGACTCCTCGAGAGGCAGATGTGTGTGTAGAGTGGAATGCCCATCCTACCCAAGGTCTCTTAAGAGAAAGGGTCCTACTGCCCACCAGGTGAGTCTCCATAAGACACACCACATCAGCGGCATACTGTTTGATTTGTCTAAGCACCAGAGATCGCTTAATTTTATCATTAAGTCCCCTCACATTCCATGACAACAGTTTAAGTCCAATCATGAGAAGTCGTTATAGTAATAGGGGCCATAGCCCGCAGCCAGCCAGATCCACCCTCGCGGCACGTAATCACCAGGCACCACCGCTCAATGAATAGATTCGTAAGCCACACATACACAAACTCCCAACATCCATGTAAAAAATACCCATAGCCTTTAACTTCCCCTCTCCCCCCACCCTGTACACTACACCCAACCCGCAGCATACCTGGATCCCCAAACAGAACGCTGACTCAAACCCAAAGCACACAACGAGTTATACTCTGGGTGGAGCCAAGAATATAATGGCCCTGAGAAAAGAGAAAACAAACACAAACAAAAACACTCTCAGCCATTAGACCAGATCACCCCTTAAAGTAGAAAAAAGAAGGGGCGAAATGTATAAAGTCTCCCCCCGGGACTTAAGTACATAATACTATTGGATATATTTGAATCACATATGTATATCCCTTCCCCCTCCCCCCAGCCTCCCCACCCCGCGCCGCCCATCAATAGAGATATAATCGGCATATATGAGATGAAGAAATCGGGCAAAAAGGAATTATCTTTCCCTCTACTCCCATATCCTCAAAAGCAGCACATAAGTAATCAACATTTCCACATCCTGCAATCCCCCAGTAAATATACATATAATCATATCCTGTACGGGAAATTTCTTGCAACTAAAGTCTCAGGACGTAATCAAGGATCAGCAAGGGCCCGTCCCGCCGGGAAGCGTCTATCCAGCCACATCAACGCCTCACGAGGAGTCGCAAAAAATTTTGTTTCACCGTCAGCCACTACTCGCAGTCTTGATGGAAAGAGCATAGCGTATGGCAGGTCAAGTTCACGGAGCCTTCTCTTAACAGGCAGAAATTGAGCCCTATCCTTCTGCACCTCTACCGCGAAATCCGGGAAGACTGATATCGGTGACCCGTTCCATTTTAAAGGGCCTTTCGTGCGAGCAAGCTTCAAAACAGTGTCCCGGTCACGGAAGTGGAGGAACTTGGCAATGAATGTACGGGGCGGAGCCACCGGAGGTAATGGGCGCATCGGGACTCTGTGGGCACGTTCCACTGTGAAGTGGGGCGAGAATTCTTCGGATCCAAATGCATCCCTGAGCCAGTGTTCCAGAAATTCTTCAGGAGATGAGCCTTCCTCCTTCTCAGGCAGACCAATGAAGCGGACATTATTGCGCCGTAAGCGTCCCTCCATATCCGTTAGTTTTTTGCGCACATCAGTCATTTGAGCCTCCAAAGTATCAGTGCGTCGTCCCAACGGGGTGATAGTATCCTCGACATTGGAGATGCGGGTTTTGGCCTCACCCACCCTCTCCCTTACCCGTTGAAGGTCTTGATGGATAATGGAGAGGTCAGATTGCACCTGCCCAATTTTATCAGCCAAGCGGCCTCACTAGCAGTCACGGCATCCAACACTCTCTGTAATGCAGCATCGGGCGGTTCAGACGAGGCAGAGCTGTGTGTAGGAGATGGGGGCGACGCATCCGACTGTATAGTCTCCCTCCTCTGCTGTTGAGGACCAGGATTGCGAACAAATTTCTCCATAGCGCCCGCCGCCGCATTCTGCTGGCGGCCTTTCACCATTTTGGATAACACCCTGCCGCAGCACTTGACCAGTTATATATCAAAGCAATGCCGGCAGAGAGAGGAAGCGCAGGCACTAGTGCACTGTGAGATGGCCAGAAAGTGCAGGAAAAATATATATATATAGAAGGACCAGTGTTCTTTGGTGTATCTCCGGATGTTTGCACTGAGGATTTTGAGAGCTATGGGCTGAAACAGGGAATTAAGCAATTTCCCACCTGGACAGTCTCTGTCCCTTTAAGGCACAGTGAGGCAGGTCCCACAATGATCCTAGGCCCGGCGGGGAATCACAGTTCCTGTGTTATTTATGTATTTAGAAATATATACTTATAGTATCCAGGATAGAGGAAGGGGGAGGGAGGGTATCAATCCTGGCACTAACTCCCAGTATGAGCACCCCCTGTAGCAAGGAAAACCAACCCCTGTACCGTCATGGCGTGGGCAGCGTCTGCTCATATAGCGGTGTAGGCCCGGGGAGCGGTCCGCGGGCCAGCAGGATCAGGCACCGCAGGCTGGAGAGGGTACTGCTCCAAGGGTGTTCCAGATGTCCCCACAGTCTCTGCTCCGTAGACCCGCTCGCCGCGGCCGCGGCCGCGGCAGGCGGCGGTCAGGGGTGACGGAGCCGAACTTCCGGTTGTTGAGGAAGTGTGAGCCCGCGGTGTCACGAGCAGCCTCAGCACTCACCAGGCCTCGCAGTAAATGGCTTCCAAACGGCCGGGGGAACAGCAGCGGTCGGTCCAGGGCACTCCAGGGGGGGCACCAGACATTCACCCAGCCCCAGTCCACAGAGCAGTCCCAGGGGGAAACACAGGATACAATTGCAGGATATTTTGGCTGGAGAGTTGCACGATGTGTGTGCTACTCCATGCCCGTCCTGGCCACGCCCCCCGTTTGTCTATGATTTTTACTTACCTACATGTAAAATAATTTCTATCAGATGCAGCCCTTTTGTACATTTAATCAGTTAAACTGTCCGCATATGCTTTTATAATCTTGTGTTATAATTATTGTTTGTTTATATAGCATTTATATTTGATATAATGAGCTTATATTTATTCAATAGACTTTAGTATATTCTGTATATTAATTTCCTGTGAATATTACTAAATTGTCTCCGTTATATACATGAGGCATTTTTAGTGTGTGAGCCGACGTTCTTAGATATATAACAGTGTTTCAATTGATCTCTGTTTAATTATTGATTGTATACACATGTGCATTATTAGCCTTCTGACTTTAAATACTGTTCAGTTCAGAGGCAGGAATATACCTTTGATAAAGTCACGCGATACATGACAAAACGCGTTAGGACTCCGCCTCCCTAACACACCTTGATCCAGGTACCCACATCTGAAGCAACTTGCTGTGATTCATCGGACCTGTGTACCGCTTCTCTGTTCTCCGCAAAGCCGCTTATTCCAGCACACGGCTCTCACCCGCTCCACCAGCCCGGCGGTTCCCTTCATCTCCTTGCTGCACAAGCAATAGTGGGCAATGCAGGACTAAACGACCGGGGACGCCTGGTCTTGGACCAGCCCACAGGAGAGGTATTCACTCCACCGATTGAGCACTGTGATTTGAACTCTGTGCTCTATTTGGGACTGCTCCGTTGTCTGCTATTCACAAGTGCCACGTCAAGTGTTAATTTATGTGAGTGACTGCGGATTCTATACCAGCTGCTTCAACATATTATGATATCCATCATACCAGTACCATTCAAGGTGTACCTAACCATATAATATCATATACTATTACCTATTATTTTTAACTGTTATTGTAATAGTTTGTTTTTATTCTAGTGCTCATGGTTAATAGATTAATTATATATTTTTAAACGTCGGCTCTCATTTTTTCCCCTGGTACACTGCGCAGCCGTTCTTTTTTGTTTTACTACTCTTTATCTGACACCCATTTAGTGTTTACGGCCGCGCACTCTATCAGGGGAATCTCTTTTATTAATAAGTCTATTTATAGGCGCTTTTACAAGCAGTTATTTGGCTTTTGACACAAAAATAAACCCTGTCAGGCAACGACAACCTTCCCTCACTGGAACCCTGGCATAAAGGAAAATCTCCTATACTTTACAATGCCCATTAAAATGTAAAGTGGTACTCATCGTTGAAGGAATAGGGGTGAACTCAAATAACCTCAATATTAACCTCAATCTTTAAAAAAAAAAAAAAAAATTCTCTCCTTCACACTTGCTGGTTACTTCCTGTGTACTCCTGTAGACCAGTTCATTAACTACATTTATTACTATTTTCCCTGTAAGGTGTGGAGATTGTAGACATACAGTATAAACGCTCAGCTGGGATGATAAATCTGACAGTATATGGCAACGGTATTGGACATTTTCAGCATGTCAGATAATTGGTCTGTCTCACTGATGGTGAGTTTATCTGACATTGTATGCCCAGTTTAAGGTATAGGGGACACCACTATGTAATAAGATATACTGGATGTGGCACAATATTTGATCATAACATATCAGAGGCACTATATATATTTTTTTTCTATAGAGGACCAACGCATATGTATGGGCTAATAGGGAAGGGTTGGGTTGTTCCTTGCCCCTCCTAATGACAGTTTCCTATAAACCACCAGTTTGCTTGGCTACTGTGGGGCAGTTGTATTAACCTGGAGAAGGCATAAGGAAGTGATAAACCAGTGATAAATGCAAGGTGATAAACACACCAACCAATCAGTTCCAATATGTAAATTAACAGTTAGGAGGTGACTGGCTGGTGCGTGTATCACCTTGCATTTATCACTGGTTTATCACTTCCTTATGCCGTCTCCAGGTTAATACATCTGCCCCTGTATTGAAATGTACTGCGCATGACTGGCAGGTTCAAATACACCCTCTAAAGCACTGAGGGGTCTATTTACTAAATCTTGGATGGAGATAAAGTGCACGGAGATAAAGTACCAGCCAATCACCTCCTAACTGTCATTTTTCAAACACAGCCCGTGACATGACAGTTAGGAGCTGATTGGCTGATACTTTATCTCCGTACACTTTATCTCCATCCAAGGCTTAGTAAATAGACCCCTGAGTAATAAATCCATAGATTTTGAGAGGAAAACCACCAGCAATGGGTGACAGACTTAAAGCTCCATGAAACATGTCCTAGTTCCTGTGCTCCAATCCTTAAACTCTACTCTTCATCTGTTCCCGCATGAAAGAGTTTGTAAGCAGTAGCGGATCATGGTATGGGCACACGGTACTTTTGCCCGGGGCACCGCCATCCGGAGGGCGCCGCCGCCATCTGGAGAGCGCCACAGTCATCCGAAGGGCGCCGCCGCCATGCGGAGGGCGCCGCCGCGATCCGGAGGGCGCCGCCGCCAGATCCGCTACTAGTGGTGCCCCCACCTCCACCCGTGCCGGTACTGCTGTGTGGTGCGCGATGCACCGCACGGCATTGTGGGACCAGCACATAGACGCTAAGGGTCATGATTGACCTCTAGTGTCTATGCATTTCTATTGGAGAGACATCATGACGTCTCTCCCATAGATCAGAGGAGCGGCGCCAGCAGCCAGATACGGAGACAGAGGGCAGCGGGCAGCAGCGGTCGGGAATCTGGAAGGGGGATGGTAAGTATTAATTTTTTTTATTGTTAAAAGCCACACAAACGGGGGCAATACTACTGGGGGCACAAACTGGGGCAATACAACTGGGGGTACAAACGGGGCAATACTACTGGGGGCACAAATGGGGGCAGTACTATTGGGGGCACATTGACCATGCCCCCGTTATGAAGCCACACCCCTATTTTCGCCCGGGGCGCCACAAGGGCTAGAACCGGCCCTGTTTGTAAGGTCATTAATTTGGTTCCTTAATGAGCAGTTTCTTATCCTGACAGACCAAACAATGATTAGAGATACTGTACTTTCTAATTCAGTAAATTGTTTTGTCTGCCAGCCAACAGCAATTAATTTGCTTTGGAAGTTTTATATTAATCCCAGTACAAAAGTATTGTCTAACGCTGCTACAGAGGCTACTTTAGGATTCTGGATAACTGGATGTTGTTCAAGTATCTGTTTTATTCTCTTTAAGTAGTCTTCAAATAGTTCCCCTTTGTTTTGATAGTCGTAAAACCTACTGTATTTGCAGAATGCATTTTATTTTCAGGAATTTATACTGTTTTTCTTATGTAAGTAAGACATTCAATGTAGAGTGCAACCTTCCAAAGCCGCTCTCAATATTGGTGTGCATTGGATAGAAATAAAAATTTAATTGGAGACAAGTTGTAGACACAATATGAGACTCCACAGAGCAGTTTTCAGATATCTTTCTCAATTATAGCATTTAAAAGATCAAACAATAATTGAATACAATTTTGCAACAACATAACTCTAGTTACAAAATCCCCCTAAATCAGTTCGGGAATGCTAGACATTTGCAAATGCGCACCCAGGGCTGCTGCTAGAGTGTTCGGCATCCCCCTGCAAACTATAAGTTTGCGCCCTCCCATATTTTACAAAGGGACAGGGTGCTGCAAAAAAGGGGTATGGTCTCACAAGGAAGTGGCGTGACCACACAATAGTACCAGCATTTCAAATTGCACCACTCAGTAGATTCAATCTTATTCACATTACCCTGCGCATAGTAGTGCTGTTTATACACATAATGTCCCCAGTTGTGGCGCCAGTTGTACACATAATAGCCCCTGTAGTAGCATCGGTTATACGCATAATAGCCCCTGTAGTAGCACTGGTTATACGCATAGTAGCACCGGTTATGCGCATAATAGCCCCTGTAGTAGCATCAGTTATACGCATAATAGCACCTGTAGTAGTGCCGGTTATATGCATAATAGCTCCTGTAATAGCGCTGGTTGTATGCATAATAGCACCTGCAGTAGCGCCAGTTATACGCATAATAGCCCTTGTAGTAGCGCCGCTTATTCGCATAAAGGCCCTCATTCCGAGTTTTTAGCAGCATTGCACACGCTAGGCCGCCGCCCTCTGGGAGTGTATCTTAGCATAGTAGAATTGCGAACGAAAGATTAGCAGAATTGCGAATAGAAAATTCTTAGCAGTTTCTGAGTAGCTCGAGACTTACTCCTACACTGCGATCAGCTCAGCCCATTTCGTTCCTGGTTTGACGTCACAAACGCCCTGCGTTCGGCCAGCCACTCCCCCGTTTCTCCAGACACTCCCACGTTTTATCCTGGCACGCCTGCGTTTTTCCGCACACTCCCAGAAAACGGTCAGTTTCTGCCCAGAAACACCCACTTCCTGTCAATCTCACTCCGATCACTTCAAAGATGAATATTCTTCATTCGGACTTGAGTAAATCTACTAAGTTTTGTACTAAAATACTTAGCGCATGCGCACTGTGTACCATGCGCATGCTCATTTTTGCCTTAATCGCTCCATTGCGAAAATCGGCAACGAGCGAACAACTCGGAATGACCCCCAATAGCCCCTGTAGTAGCGCCGGTTATATGCATAATAGCCCCTGTAGTAGCGCCGGTTATATAGAATGCCCTCAAAAGCACCATTTTTTTTACAAATTATGCCCCCTTCCCACACACATACACACATACATACACATAGATAGATACACACACATACTGTAGATACACACACATAAATACACATAGATACACATATACACACACACACACACACACACACACACACACACACACTTTCTGACTCACTCTCCTTCAACATACCATCTGGCTGGCTGGATCTGCAGCAGTTTCTGTCCTTCTGCAGCCTGGTCCCGTGTAGCTCTGCCCCTTTTTGTCATGTAGCCCCACCCCTATCTGGCCAGGATATGGACGGACACTGCAGGGGGGTAGGGGAAAGCTTCAAGCTGCTGGCGAAGCTGCATGTCAAATGGTGTGACAGGCACAGCAGCAGCAGGGGGTCCAGACGCAGCACAGGGATGATGCCTCTCCAGCCTGGCGCCTATCTTGCTAAACCCTTCTGCTGTTGGAACTAGATTTTGCACACATCTGCCATGGTGACCCATCCAGCTACTCTATCTTGATTCGACGGCAGCGACTGGCAAGCAGGCAGACACGCGTCTTACATGGGTGTAGTATGGTATGCCGGCGGCCGGGCTCCCGGCGACCAGCATACCAGCGTCGGAAGCCCGACCGCCACCATACCAACAGTGTTGTGAGTGCAAATGAGCCCCTTGCGGGCTCGCTGTGCTTGGCACGCTGCGGGCACGGTGGCGCGCTACGCACGCCATGCTGTCTGTTCTCCCTCCAGGGGGGTCGTGGACACCCAAGAGGGAGAAAAAGTGTCGGTATGCCGGCTGTCGAGATTCCGGCACTGGTATACTGTGCGCAGGGATCCCGACAGCAAGCAACCTGAAGACCATCCATCATAAATTCCCTGCTTCCCTCCTTCCCTCTCTCCCTTCCTCACTCGCTCCCTCCATCACTCTTTCCTTCCTGCTTCGTGAGTTTCTATCTCACTGGCTGGATAATACACAATCATTTGCATGTGCTTCATCTCCCATCTCCGACACCCACCCACAAGCCGAATGCCGCCCATCCTGGCTCCATGCTTTTAACGTTTGCACAATGCAATGCAATCCATCAATCAAGTACTGTAACATTCTTTAACAGATGGTTCTCTGGTTGCGCGGAACCTTCGCATGAAATCTGGATAATATAAACAGGCCCATGAAACCGGATTTTAATTTTTGACACAGATAGATAGAAGTTCCTGCCACTGCAGTGGCACAGCTCTAGGACACCTCTTCTATGGGATGAATTATACCGCTGTCTTGGGCGTATAGCCTGCAATTACTTGCTGACAATCACTTGAGGGAGACACACACCAGGAGATGCAGCGTATCCTCGGAGTTCGGTCGTTCCTTTCCTGCCTTTCCACCAAATGCAGCAGCCAGTATGTACACAAGACAATGCTCAAAAATGAAGGGTCGAAAACCCAAACTACTGGATTACAGTAAGTCATGAATTTAGGAATTAATTTAGAAGTAGAAAATGTTAGTTCGTTCATCATTCAATTTCAGGACTGAGGCCTAGGTAGGCTTCACATCCTGATGACCCCCCAGCGTGTTTAAATTTGCCTTGGATAGAAGTAGGGAATTAATTGGAGACAAGAAGTAGACACAAAATGAGACTCAGTGGTGGGTAGGTTTTTTTGGAATCTGCACAGGACCAGATTGTGAAATAAATAAATGTCATACAATTTTTTACCATATGAGGCAAGAATAGTAACAAACATGAAACTACCAGCTTCGCCAGTAAGGCTTTTAGGGTAGAGCAGGGTTGGCGGTGCTCCCAGGCATTGGTTCAGAACAAACTATTGGAGGGTTGTTTTGCAAAGAAGCAAAAAAGGAAGACTGTTTTTGTGTCTCTCTGCGGCACACTTAGTTATTAATTGACTGATTGGTGAAATAGTGATACTTGTACAATGTATGTGCAAAAATAAAACTTAACTTTTAATATTCTAAACAGACGAAAAGACAATATATAAATTACAAAAATATTGCTGTATATAACAGCAAAATGGATTAAAACAAGTATTAAACAACAATATGGTGATATGTCACTCACTGGATGTAAAGTAGGTGGAAGAAAATGTAACTGCACACCCACTAGATTGTGAGCGAGTATTAATGTTCGACGTTAGTCAGAGAGCGAAAGTTTGGAAATTCTTGTTATCTCTATCAACTTATGAATTGATATACACCTGTACATTCATAAGAGAGATTCAAGAAAAAACGGCTTTAAAGAATCCGGACTCCCGGATGACGTTCGGCCTCGTTCGGGTTAACCGAGCCCGGCGGGAAGATCCGAGGCTGCCTAGGAACCCGTGTAAAATAGGTGAAGTTCGGGGGGTTCAGATCTCAATGAACCGAACCCGCTCATCTCTAGAATTTAGGAATTAATTTAGAAGTAGAAAATGTTGTTAGTTCGTTCGTCATTTGAATTCAGGACTGATGCCTAGGTAGAGTTCACATTCTGATGACCCCCCAGCGTGTTTAAATTTGCCTTGGATAGAAGTAGGGAATTAACTGGAGACAAGAAGTAGACACAAAATGAGACTCCACAGAGCAGTTTTCAGGTGTCTTTCTCAATTGTAGCATTTGAAAGATCAAGCAATTATTGAATACAGTTTTGCAACAACGTAACCCTAATTGTAAAACCCCCAAAATCAGTTTGTCAATGCTAGACATTTGCAAATGCACATCCCTGTCTTGATTCGGCGGCGACTGACTGACAAGCAGGCAGGCACGCGTCATACATTCCCTCCCTCTTTCCCTCTCTCCCTGCCTCACTCTCTCCATCACTCCCTCCTTACTGCATCATTACTGCAACTTTCTCTGAATTTATGATTACCTGCGCCTAAGAGATCAAGCAACTATTGAATACAGTTTTGCAACAACGTAACCATAATTGCAAAATCCTCCAAAATCAGTTCGGCAATGCTAGACATTTGTAAATGCGCACCCCATACCCATTAGAAAAAGCAATTCAGTCATTAGTCTATTTTTGGAGCACAGAATAGGAAAGGTGCACCGGTCCCGAAGATACTGCAATACAAGCAATACTGCATCATGGAAAATTCACCTCCTTACTTGACTACTTGCTAGACCCTCCTGCTGTTGGAACTAGATTTTGCACAAATCTACCTCGGTGACCCATCCAGCTGCTCTATCTTGATTCGGCGGTGACTGACTGACAAGCAGGCAGGCACGCGTCGTACATTCCCTCCCTCCATCTTTCCCTCTCTCCCTGCCTCACTCACTCTCTCCATCACTCCCTCATAATGCATTGTGAGTTTCTCTCTCGCTGGCTGGATGATGCACAATCATTTGCATGTGATCCGCCTCTGACACACACCAACAAGCCGACTGTGGCCCATCCTGGCTCCATGCTTTTAAAGTTTGCACAATGCAATTCAATCCATCAATCCATCAATTAACATACCTCCCAATTTGAACCTTTCCAGGAGGGACAAAATGCTCTGCTCCTGGACTTTCTCTTAATTTATGATTACCGGCACCTATTTCAAACAAGTTAATGGATGAGAAAGGTGTTTCTCCACAGGTGATGGCAATCATACATTAAGAGGGAAGTCTAGGAACAGTCATTCTGTTCCTCCTGGAGAGGGTCATGTTGGGAGGTATGAATCAAGCAGTGTGACATTCTTCAACGGATGGTTCTTTGGTTGCGCGGAACCTTCCCAAGAAATCTGAATTATTTAAACAGGCCCATGAAACCGGATTTTCATTTTTGACACAGATAGATAGAAGTTCATGCCACTGCTGTGGCACGGCTCTAGGATGCCTCTTCTATGATGCGTA
Organism: Pseudophryne corroboree; assembly: GCF_028390025.1. Lineage (NCBI taxonomy): Eukaryota > Metazoa > Chordata > Amphibia > Anura > Myobatrachidae > Pseudophryne > Pseudophryne corroboree. The sequence continues at coordinate 232,806,501 of NC_086446.1, forward strand.
TTCTGTGATATCACAATGGGCTTGGGTGTATAGCCTGCAATTACTGCTTACAGCCACTTGAGGGAGACACACACCAGGAGATGCAGCGTATCATCGGCGTTCGTTCGTTCGTTCCTTTCCTGTCTTTCCATCAAACACAGCAGCCAGTCTGGAAACAAGACAATGCCCAAAAACTGAAGGGTCGAAATGCCAAACTACTTGATTACAGTAAGTCATGAATTTAGGAAGTAATTTAGAAGTAGAAAATGTTGTTAGTTTGTTCGTCTTTGAATTCAGGACTGAGGCCTAGGTAGGCTTCACATCCTGATGACCCCCCCCCCCCCCCCCCCCCCAGCGTGTTTATATTTGCCTTGGATAGAAGTAAGGTATTAATTGGAAAGAAGAAGTAGACACAAAATGAGACTCCACAGAGCAGTTTTCAGGTGTGTTTGTCAATTGCAACATTTGAAAGATCAAGCAATTATTGAATACAGTTTTACAACAACGTAACCCTAATTGCAAAACCCCCAAAATCAGTTTGGCAATACTAAACATTTGCAAATGCGTACCCCGTACCCATTAGAAAAAGCAATTCAGTCAGTAATCTATTTTTGGAGCACAGAATAGGAAAGGGGCACCGTTCCCGAAGGTACTGGAATACATGCAATACTGCATCATGGAGAATGCACCGCCTTACTTGACTACTTGCTAGACCCTCCTGCTGTTTGAACTAGATTTTACACACATCTGCCTCGGTGAACCCTCCAGCTGCTCTATCTTGATTCGGCGGCGACTGACTGACAAGCAGGCAGGCACGTGTCGTACATTCCCTCCCTCCCTCTTCCCCTCTCTCCCTGCCTCACTCACTCTCTTCATCACTCCCTCCTTCTGTATCATGAGTTTCTCGCTGGCTGGATGATGCACAATCATTTGCATGTGATCCGCCACTGACACACAAACAGAAGCCAATTGCAGCCTATCCTGGATCCATGCTTTTAAAGTTTGCACAATGAAATGCAATCCATCACTCAACATACCTATGACCCTTTCCAGGAAGGACAAAATGCTCTGCTCCTGGACTTTCTCTTAATTTATGAATACCGGCACCTATTTTTAACAGGTTAACCGATGAGAAAGGTGTTTCTCCACAGGTGATGGCAATCATACATTAAGAGGGAAATCCAGTAGCAGAGCATCCTTTCCCTCCTGGAGAGGGTCATGTTGGGAGGTATGAATCAAGCAGTGTGACATTCTTCAATGGATGGTTCTCTGCTTGCGCGGAACCTTCCCATGAAATCCAGATTACTTAAACAGGCCCATGAAGCGGCATTTTCATTTATGACACAGATAAATAGAAGTTCCTGCCACTGCGGTGGCACGGCTCTAGGACGCCTCTTCTATGATGCGTATTCTGTGATATTACAATGGGCTTGAGTGTATTGGCTGCAATTACTTGCTGACAGCCACTTGAGGGAGACACACACCAGGAGATGCAGCGTATCATCGGAGGTCATTTTTCCTTTCCTACCCTTTCCACCAAACGCAGCAGACAGTCTGGACACAAGACAATGCCCAAAAACGAAGGATCATAATGCCAAACTACTGGATTACAGTAAGTCAAGCAATTATTGAAAACAGTTTTGCAACAACGTAACTCTAATTGCAAAACCCCCAAAATCAGATCGGCAATGCTAAACATTTGCAAATGCGCACCCCATACTCACTAGAAAAAGCAATTCAGTCAGTGAAGAGGTATGAATGAAGCAGTCTGACATTCTTCAATGGATGGTTCTCTGATTGCGCGGAATCTTCCCATGAAATCTGAATTATTTAAACAGGCCCATGAAACTGGATTTTCATTTTTGACACAGATAGATAGAAGTTCCTGCCACTGCAGTGGCACGGCTCTAGGATGCCTCTTCTATGATGCGTATTCTGTGATGTCACAATGGGCTTGGGTGTATAGCCTGCAATTACTTTCTTACAGCCACTTGAGGGAAACACACACCAGGAGATGCAGCGTATCATCGGAGGTTGGTCATTTCTTTCTTGCCTTTCCACCAAACTCAGCAGCCAAGGTGGACACAAAACAATGCTCAAAAATGAAGGGTCAAAATGCCATACTACTGGATTACAGTAATTCATAAATATAGGAATTAATTTAGAAGTAGAAAATGTTGTTAGTTCGTTCGTCATTCGAATTCAAGACTGAGGCCTAGGTAGACCTCCCATCCTGATGACCAGCCAGAGTGTTTAAATTTGCCTTGGACAGAAGTAGGGACTTCATTGGAGACAAAAAGTAGACACAAAATGAGACAGCACAGAGCATTTTTCAGGTGTATTTCTCAATTGTAGCATTTGAAAAATCAATTATTGAATACAGTTTTGCAACAACGTAATCCTAATTGTAAAACTCCCAAAATAAGTTTGGCAATGCTAAACATTTGCAAATACGCACCCCATACCCATTAGAAAAAGCAATTCACTCATTAATCTATTTTTGGAGCACAGAATAGGAAAGGTGCACCGGTCCCGAAGGTACTGCAATACATGCAATACTGCATCATGGAGAATTCACCTCCTTACTTGACTACTTGCTAGACCCTCCTGCTGTTGGAACTAGATTTTGCACACATCTGCCTCAGTGACCCATCCAGCTGCTCTATCTTGATTCGGCAGCGGCGACTGACTGGCAAGCAGGCAGGCATGCGTCGTACATTCCCTGCCTCCCTCTTTCCCTCTCTCCCTGCCTCACTCCCTCCCTCCATCACTCCCTCCTTCCTGCATCGTTTCTCTATCACTGGCTGGATGATGCACAATAATTTGAATGTGAACTGCCTCCGACACACACCTACAAGCTGACTGCAATACAATCCATCAGTCAACGTACCTCCCAACATGACTCTTTCCAGGAGGGACAAAATGCTCTGCTCCTGGACTTTCTCTTAATTTATGATTACCGGCACCTATTTTGAACATGTTAATGAATGAGAAAGGTGTTTCTCCACAGGTGAGGGCAATCATACATAAGAGGGAAGTCCAGGAGCAGAGCATCCTGTCCCTCCTGGAGAGGTCATGTTGGGAGGTATGAATCAAGCAGCAGGGGTATATCTAGGGGTCAGAGCGCCACCACATTTTGGTGCTCTGTGCTAGTACGAACGCTGGTGCCCCCACCATGTTTTATGGAGGGACAGCACTCAAAAAAGTGGCTTGGTCTTGTGGTGAAGGGGCATGGCCACACAATGGTACCTCTTATTCAAATAACTCCACACAGTAGTGCCCCTTACACACATTACACCACATATTAATATCTCGTATTCATAATATATCACACAGTAGGGCCTGTTATTTACTTTACACCACACAGTAGCCCCTTACACATTACGCCACACAGTAATCCCCTTGTTCACATTACACAACACATTAGTCCCTAAACACTTTATGATACACGGTAGTGCCCCTTATCCATTATGGCACACAGTAGTAGTGCACCCTACACATTATGCCACACAGTAGTAGTGCACCTTACACATATGTCACATGATAGTAATTTCCTTTACGTGCCGTCAGTGGGGGTTTTCAGGGGCAAACGCAGGAATTACTGGGGGTGGGGGTTCCATATATACATTTGTGTCCTCTTATATTGTTGCTGCTTACCGTGGCACTGCAGTGATACATGCCACCGCCTGCCACAGCCACTAGCTCACAATTGTCCTGCTACTAGTCACGGGAGCGTGCTTATACACACTCCCCCTAGTGCCGCTGAGTATCAGTAAAAAAAAAAACTTTGGGTAGCGGGAGCATAGCTTCCTGCTATCCCTGCTGACTAAGCTCCTCCAGCTCTTCCTTCTGTGGGTAATGGGAGTATCGCTGCCTACTGCCTGCGTCTGCAATGAATATATATATATATATATATATATATACAGTGGGGGGATAAGGGTACCGGCGACCAATGTTGTGTGAGTGTACTGAAATCTAAGATTTATAAGCCAAAAAATATAAAATTTGAACAAACAGTTTAATAGCACATATAAATAAAATACATAAAACTTCCAGATAAAGAAATTTTAAAACACACAGGTAAAAGATTAAGTAAAAAATTTCTTTATCTGGAAGTTTTATGTATTTTATTTATATGTGCTATTAAACTGTTTGTTCAAATTTTATATTTTTTGGCTTATAAATCTTAGATTTCAGTACACTCACACAACATTGGTCGCCGGTACCCTTATCCCCCCACTGTATATCTCTTTGGCAGCACTGTACTAGCGTTGCAATCTTAAGGGGTGGCAGACGCCTATAACAAGGATTGTTGTGTTTTTAGCATCTTTTAATTAATTTATATTCAAATCATTCATTACTGAGGTCATACCCCACAAGTGGCGCCGTATCATCCTTTGCAATATATATATATATATATATATATATATATATACACCAAACGAAAACAGGTGGCATAATTTCTTTTTGTTTAATGGGAGGTTCTACAAGCAATTGACGGGTTGTTCGATGGGGTCCCCCGTGGCCCCGTCGTTCGCCAACTGCTACATGTGGGAGGTGGAGAGGGAATTGTTCTTTGAAGATGTGAGTATTTCAGGAACAATATTGCTATATTTTCGCTACATTGACGATCTCCTGATCTTGTGGAATGATGATATACAAAGATTGATTGAGATCATCATTAAACAAAACAACTCAAATAGCCCCATAAAATTGACCTGGAACTCCAGTAAATCAGAGATCTGTTACCTGGATGTATGCATTCAGTTGAAAGAGGGGCAGGTGGTGACAGCTCTTTACAAAAAACCCACGGACAGGAATACCCTGCTTCGGGCTGAGAGCTCTCATCCCAAAGCGATGATTCGCAGTTTGCAATATTCCCAGCTTCTCAGGGTATGCAGGAACAACACTGACCCAGGGAGTTACAGCTTGATGAGATGATACTGAAATTTACAGAGAGAGGGTATTCATTACCAGAACTGAGAAAAGCATGAGAGAGAGCTTTGTGCAATTTTCAGAAACAATCCAAGCATCGTTCTAAATTATTACCCAGCGACACCATACCATGGGTGACGGAATATAATTCCAACAGTCCTGTGCTGGTAAAGCAAGTTAAGGGGATGTGGCAAATGGTTACTTCTGACCCTGACCTGAAGTGTTTTCAAAACAGCAAACTGATGCCAAGTTATTCCAGGGGTAGGAACTTGAAAGACTTGTTAGTCAAGACCGATATAACGGGTTTTGATGCCAAGATCGCATCCAAGCATTTCTTAAGCAGGAAAAATGGCTGCTTTAAATGCTTAGGATGTACCACCTGTTCCTTCTTTCTAGTCGGTGAGACCTTTCCACATCCACACACGGGCCAACGTTTGAAAATCAGGTGGCCATTAACTTGCACGTCCCGGTTCGTTGTCTACGTGATAGTGTGCCCATGTGGGCTCTATTACGTTGGCAAAACTGAATGCCAATTGAAAGTTCGATTAACCCAGCACAGGTCAGCCATCCGGGCAGCCCTGCACGCAGGGACCAGCGAGCAACCAGTGGCAAGGCATTTTGCCACACATCAACACAGTTTGGCCAGCCTGAGATATAGGGCCATTGACCATGTACCAGCTTCCGTACGGGGGGGGGGTGACAAGGGGAAAAAACGACTCCAGCTTGAATCTAGGTGGATTTTCCGCCTTGATTGTCTGGCCCCTAGAGGGTTAAATGAGTCCCCGGGATTAATTAACTTTTTATAATTTTGTATAATAATTTTTTATAATCATTTTCTGATCCTGTGTACCCCCTCATTAAATGCTCAGCATCTACATCCTTTTAATAATAAGCGCTGTGGAGCTGCTTTGAAAAAACACCATCACATTCATGTCTAGTCTAGGAAGTAGCTGAGTGGCCTGCTTTTGTTAGTGTCAGCTCATGCTCACAAGGATCCCCCTCGGGGGTATTGCCATCCATGCCTGACTGCCTCTAGTGATTTTTTACAATGCTTTTGACTTACCTGCACTAGAGAGTTTGAAATTGATGTCTATTTTGTATTTCCAGTTGCGGTTGACACATCGTTCTGTTTTAAGTCTGATCTATTTTTATTAAGTCTACATGATTGTTCTTATTTCACATATGTTGGTTTTGGAAGGCACACTCCAGCTCCGTGTGAGCGTTTTTTATATTTGTGTGCCGTTTTTTATTCACTGTCATTGTGGTATAAAGTGATGTTCTGTTTTGTTTACAGAGCTCCCAGCGCGTTGCCATGGGGACCGGCAAAGCCTGACTACGTCACTTCCAGGCAGGCCGTGACGCAGAGACCGGAAGTGTGGGACGGGGGACGCCTGGACTCTCCGTGGTCCACGCAGCTGGGAGTCGTGATGGTGGGGGTAAGTGGGGTCACTGTATGCTATATTTACACATGATTTTGCACTGTTCAATTGTCTGAGGACGGGGATACGTCCCCGAAACGTTACCTGTTGTTTTTAATAAAATCTTCACAGGGTGAAGTTTGTTTTCCACCCATTTACAAGTCTGTGAGTGCCACCTGTTTTAGTTTGGTGCATGTCGGTGGACTGGCATGTCCACAAGGAAGGGCACCACAGCCAGCTAATTTGGAGGAGTGCCGGGGCATTTTCTGGAAATATATATATATATATATATTGATATTGGTGATTAGATGTGGCACTCACATGGACTTCCAGACAAATAACACAAACTGTAGCTGCAGTTTGATTTGACTGCGGCTACAGTAATTGTTATTTGTCTGGAAGTCCATGTGAGTGCCACCTCTAAGCACCACTGCATTGCTTCTATCTGTGGATGTATGTGGAGTGTCGGTTGGTTCTTTTGTAATTCTATCTATATATATTTACACAGTACACAGGGCCGTTTCCGGGGCTTCTGGAGCCCTGGGCGGCATTAGGGTGTGTGGCTTCATACAGGGGGCGTGGCCAGTTACGCCCCCTGTACTGTTGTAGGATGTGCGGTGCGCGATGACGTCATCGCGCACTGCACAGCAAAGGTCCTCTTCACGAAGGTAAACTAGACGCTAAGCGTCTAGTTTCCCTTCACAACGGACAGCGGGACAGCAGGCTGCGGCAGCGGTGGGCACCACAGCAGCAGCGGATCTTGCCATGGTGCGGCGCCCTCCGGATGGCGCCGGCGCCCTCCGGAAGGCGGCGCCCCGGGCAAAAGTCCTGCTTGCCCGTGGCAAGATCCGCTACTGACAGTACATAATATATATACTGTAGACTAGATACACATATATACATACAGTATATATATATATATATATATATACACACTGCTCAAAAAATAAAGGGAACACTTAAACAACACAATGTAACTCCAAGTCAATCACACTTCTGTGAAATCAAACTGTCCACTTAGGAAGCAACACTGATTGACAATCAATTTCACATACTGTTGTACAAATGGAATAGACAACAGGTGGAAATCATAGGCAATCAGCCAGACATCCCCAATAAAGGAGTTGTTCTGCAGGTGGTGACCACAGACCACTTCTCAGCTCCTATGCTTTCTGGCTGATGTTTTGGTCACTTTTGAAAGCTGGCGGTGCTTTCACTCTAGTGGTAGCATGAGACGGAGTCTACAACCCACACAAGTGGCTCAGGTAGTGCAGCTCATCCAGGATGGCACATCAATGCGAGCTGTGGCAAGAAGGTTTGCTGTGTCTGTCAGCGTAGTGTCCAGAGTATGGAGGTGCTACCAGGAGACAGGCCAGTACATCAGGAGACGTGGAGGAGGCCGTAGGAGGGCAACAACCCAGCAGCAGGACCGCTACCTCCGCCTTTGTGCAAGGAGGAACAGGAGGAGCACTGCCAGAGCCCTGCAAAATGACCTCCAGCAAGCCACAAATGTGCATGTATCTGCTCAAACGATCAGAAAAAGACTCCATGAGGGTGGTATGAGGGCCCGACGTCCATAGGTGGGGGTTGTGCTTACAGCCCAACACCGTGCAGGACGTTTGGCATTTGCCAGAGAACACCAAGATTGGCAAATTCACCACTGGCGCCCTGTGCTCTTCACAGATGAAAGCAGGTTCTCACTGAGCACATGTGACAGACGTGACAGAGTCTGGAGACGCCAAGGAGAACGTTCTGCTGCCTGCAACATCCTCCAGCATGACTGGTTTGGCAGTGGGTCAGTAATGGTGTGGGGTGGCATTTCTTTGGGGGGCCGCACAGCCCTCCATGTGCTCGCCAGAGTTAGCCTGACTGCCATTAGGTACCGAGATGAGATCCTCAGACCCCTTTGTGAGACGATATGCTGGTGCGGTTGGCCCTGGGTTCCTCCTAATGCAAGACAATGCTCGACCTCATGTGGCAGGAGTGTGTCAGCAGTTCCTGCAAGATGAAGGCATTGATGCTATGGACTGGCCCGCCCGTTCCCCAGACCTGAATCCAATTGAGCACATCTGGGACATCATGTCTCGCTCTATCCACCAACGCCACATTGCACCACAGACTGTCCAGGAGTTGGCGGATGCTTTAGTCCAGGCAGTGCCAGATTAAGGTCCAAATGGGCCTGGAGCTGAAATTTATATAGGGCCTATTGTGTGCTGCTACAGGGGGTGTGACTAGTGATGTGGGGGGCATGGCCAATGATGTGTGGTCTGCACAGAGGTGTGTGGCCTGTGCCATGGGGTCTGACTATTTCCATGGAAGGCATAACCATTGCCTACCATCAACCACTTTGTAGTGGAGCTATAACAAAACTAATGTTTGGGAGTTTTTTTGTGAAATGGTGTATACAGTATCCTAATGCAGGAGATTTCACAGCTAACTCAGGCAGAAGGCTAATTAGCGCTGCAGATCGTGGTCCCAATTATTATCAGTGAGGACTACGATGTGACTCTTACGTACTATGGGTCTAATTAGACCTGATCACTCCTCTGCAAATATGCAGAGGTCTGCGATCAGCTAGTTGCCACCCATAGAGAGTGAACACCCGCCCCGTGCAAGTGTGCGCATGTGTATGCCGTGCAAAACTTTGCCAGACAGCGGACGTCTGCAAATCCATTCGCAACTCACTCACCATGGAATGATTTTTCCAGTCTATGCAGTCTCTGCGCAGCCCAGGACTTACCAGACCCTCCAACATGACCCGCCCCACTAGGTACAAAATGCTCTGTTTCTGGACTTCCCTCTTAATTTATTATTGCCATCACCTGTGAAGAAACAGCTTTCTTATCATTTAACTAGTTCAACACAGGTGGTGGAAATCATAAATTAAGAGGGAAGTCCAGAAACAGAGCATTTTGTACCTAGTGGGGCGGGTCATGTTGGAGGGTCTGTCTTACTCCTACAGTGTGATATAAACAGGCTGATCGGGGCCGCAGCTGACGTCACACACCCTCCCTGAAAACGCTTGGGAACACCTGCACTCCCAGAAAATGGCCAGTTACCACCCACAAACGTCCGCTTCCTGTCAATCACCTTGCGTACACCTAGCGATCTAAATTTTCGCACCATTCAGTCTGTTTGAGCTCGCGCCTGCGCATTGCAGTGCATACACATACACAGTTATTCGATAATCGGCCACTGTGCGATTTCCTACAATAGCGATCAGGTCTGAATTAGGCCCTAAGTTAGTTTACACCATGTTCAGCTAATGTAAACTGCCTTAAGCCAATGGTGGCTTACTCACAGGAGAGAGATCTTCCAATCCCTCTCCTGCAATGTCAGTCCGGCTTTGATTCCGGAAACTGACACGGTGTACATGACACTGTGTCCCCCATCAAAAAAAAAACAGACACTGTACCCCCCACTAAATCATAAGTAATACATTTATTAAGCAAAAAGGTTTGTAATTAAACAAATTATTCCATAGCAGACACAGGAAAAAAAACACACTCATTGTCCATAATATTTGAAGATTCCTTATACTATATGTGCGCAAAGCTGCCAACGTTTGTATCTGTAAAACCAAAATGGGTGTCACTGCACCCACTAAAAACATAAAGATAAACAATGATACAATCCAAAAAATCACAGGTCTCTGCGCTTAGTGGACAAAAATAAATACACAGATTTAATAATAAAGATAAATACTACACATTCGTAATTTTGAGGTGTCAAATTATTGGATTTCCTGGTTCTTCTTGTATGCCGGCAAGCCCACGACCCCCACTGATGTATTTTGACCTCACGCCGCCACTAGAGTCCTATTGCCTCCACCCACCTGTTGCACTTGGAGCAGTAATAGCAAGAAACAGCCCTAACCAGACCAAATCCCTTGGGAAGATGAAACTGCGGGGTTCCAGGGTTGCTGCTGCAGTCCTTGAATAAACAGTTTAGTAATAAAGACTTACTAGTACTAGTTCTTCTAGCTGCACCAGGCAGCGGCTCCTCCGGCGGCTATGCTTTACAGCTTGGGGCGTGACTTCGACCAGCAAACATAAATGAATGGAGGTTTGTTTGGTTGGGGGCGGAGCTTCGAACAACCAGCAGCACTGACAGAGCTTCAGGTGGGAGGTTGAATGGGCAGCGCTTCGGGAAGCCAGAGAGCTTGGGCTGGGGTTACAGATAGCAGTGGGTGAGTGGGCGGAGCTTCAGCTGATGCTTTTAAGTTCCGGCAGCCGGGAAAGGAAGGGGGGGGGGTTTGAGTAGACGGGGTGTGGGGGAAGGTGAGTGGGCGGTGCTGCAGGTCTTCAATTGAGAAGGGCTTCAAGTTCAGACAGCCATGGGTGAGTGGGCGGGGCTTCAGGCTTCAGGGGTGGGAGAAGAGAACTTGAAGCAAAGCTTTGAAATGACCAGGGCTGACGGTGTTTGGATTCGGGATGGCTGCTGGTGGTGACAGGAATTTTTATTTTGCTGTCAACACTGTCTGCAGCGGATCCTGTGGGCCTATTTCCATGGGGGCTTGGAGCTGCAGCTCCACCCGCCCCATTGTTAATTCGGCCTTGAGTCCAGGTCTGGGAGGAGATCCCTCAGGAGACCATCCGCCACCTCATCAGGAGCATGCCCAGGCATTGTAGGGAGGTCATACAGGCATGTGGAGGCCACACACACTACTGAGCCTCATTTTGACTTGTTTTAAGGACATTACATCAAAGTTGAATCAGCCTGTAGTGTGTTTTTCCACTTTCAATTTGAGTGTGACTCCAAATCCAGACCTCCATGGGTTAATAAATTTGATTTCCATTGATAATTTTTGTGTGATTTTGTTGTCAGCACATTCAACTATGTAAAGAACAAAGTATTTAATAAGAATATTTCATTCATTCAGATCTAGGATGTGTTATTTTAGTGTTCCCTTTATTTTTTTGAGCAGTGTATATAATGAACAATCTGAGGTGGCACTCTAAGGACTTTGCTGAAAATATGTAACAAAGTGACACCTCTGATGGTACCTATCTATGGGCCTAATTCTGAGTTGATCGCAGCATCAAATTTGTTAGCAGTTGGGCAAAACCATGTGCACTGCAGGGGGGACAGATATAACATGTGCAGAGAGAGTTAGATTTGGGTGGGGTGTGTTCAAACTGAAATCTAAATTGCAGTGTAAAAATAAAGCAGCCAGTATTTACCCTGCACAGAAACAATATAACCCACCCAAATCTAACTCTCTCTGCAAATGTTATATCTGCCCCACCTGCAGTGCACATGGTTTTGCCCAATTGCTAACAAACTTGCTGCTGCGATCAACTCAGAATTACCCCCTATATTTGGCTGTACAAACTGCTGTGGAAGGCACCAAGACCATACTGGATTAATGAAAGTTGGAGGGCTGGCTAGAACTCTGTATAGAGAACAACATCTAAACAGAGACAAAGCTACTGAGCTACTGTACATCTCACCTTGGCTGGCGTGACAGGAACCAGGCTGAAGAGAGCTGCTGTTGTGGCTGGATGGCAATGTGCATCCTGTATGCAGAGAGCTCTGCCAAGCAGAGCTCTCTGAAGCTGTGGATCTGATCGCGAACGCGACTTTTGCTATTTCTGTGGGCAGGTGGAGGGCCATACTGCATCTGGGTGTGACTCTAACCCCTGGCCAAGGGTGGCAGCGTCCCCCAATGGGTGGCGCCCCTGGCGACTGCCATCCTGGCCAAGGGGTAGATACACCCCAGTCAAACAGTGTGACATTCTTCAATGGATGGTTCCCTGGTTGCGCGGAACATACCCATGAAATCCGGATTACATAAACAAGCCCATGAAACTGGATTTTCATTTTTGACACAGATAGATAGAAGTTCCTGCCACTGCGATGGCACGGCTCTAGGATGCCTCTTCTATGACGTGTAATCTATAATGTCACAATGTGCTTGGATGTATAGCCTGCAATTACTTTCTAACAGCCACTTGAGGGAGACACACACCAGGAGATGCAGCGTATCATCGGAGGTCAGTCATTCCTTTCTTGCCTTTCCACCAAATGCAGCAGCCAGTCTGGACACAAAACAATGCACAAAAATAAAGAGTCAAAATGCCAAACTACTGGATTACAGTAAGTCATAAATGTAGGAATTAATTTACAAGTAGAAAATGTTGTTAGTTCGTTCATCATTCGAATTCGGGACTGAGGCCTAGGTAGACCTCACATCCTGATGACCCCCCAGAGTGTTGAAATTTGCCTTGGATAGAAGTAGGGAATTAATTGGAGACAAGAAGTAGACACAAAATGAGACTCCACAGAGCAGTTTGCAGGTGTCTTTCTCTATTGTAGCATTTGGAAGATCAAATTATTGAATACAGTTTTACAACAACGTAACCCTAATTGCAAAATCCACCAAAATCAGTTCGGCAATGCCAGACATTTGCAAATGCGCACCCCATACACATTAGAAAAAGCAATTCAGTCAGTAATCTATTTTTGGAGCACAGAATAGGAAAGGTGAACTGGTCCCAAAGGTACTGCAATCATAGGTGTGCGCAGGGGGGGTGCCTGGTGCGCACAGGCACCCTCTAATGTCTGGCACCCCAATCTCACATGCCTGATGCAGCAATCACCGAGCAGGCAGATTACTGTCCCCTCTGCGCTGCACCCTGCCAGGACTGCATTACTGACCGGAGGCCTGGGTTAATCAAGGGTGCCACTGGCTTTCAAATTCCCAGCTCCACCTCCACGTACAAAAACAGTGTGATGTGACGTGATTATATCATGCTGCTCGCACGCCCACCCGTCACACCCACCACATGCCCACCACTCTCCTTCTATGCTATGCCAACGCCAGCCACTGATGAGGAGCAACATGCAGCCAGCGTTCCTCTTAGGAAGACAAGTTCAATACTGGCAGGCGGCCGGGAGCAGCATTGACACGTCACTCGTTTTTCCAGCAGCAGCAGTACTAGTCTGCGACTGTCAGTGTCAGTGAGTGACTGACTTGTAAGTAAGCTGCTGCAGCTTGCAGGGGATAGAAAGGGGGAGCCAGACCAGGCTGAGGAGGAGCAGTGTAATTGCAGCGATTGCCATCAGGGGTGTTTGTTTGGTGCACATCACAACATCTGACAATTAATCTGCTTTATTAGGATTGGTACAAGGGTGGATATTTTATATGCGTTGACCATCAATAGATGGTGCTAGACACGCACAAAAGGCGGTGCTAGACACAACGGTGCACCCCCTAATAAAATGTGCTGCGCACGCCAGTGACTGCAATACATGCAATACTGCATCATAGAGAATGCACCTCCTTACTTGAAAACTTGCTAGACCCTCCTGCTGTTGGAACTAGATTTTGCACACATCTGCCTCAGTGACCCATCCACCTGCTCTATCTTGATTCGGCGGCAGCAACTGACTGGCAAGCAGGAAGGTACTTGTTCGTACATTCCCTACCTTCCTTCAACTTTCCCTCTCTAACTTCCTCACTCACTCCCTCCATCCATCACTCCCTCCTCCTGCATCGTTTCTGTCTCACTGGCTGGATGATGCAGAATTATTTGCATGTGATCAACCTACGACACACACCCACAAGCCGATTGCGCCCATCCTGGCTCCGTGCTTTTAAAGTTTGCACAATGCAATACAATCCATGAATTCATCAATTATCAAGCAGTGTGACATTCTTCAAAGGATGGTTCTCTGGTTGCGCGGAAGCTTCCCATGAAACCCAGATTATTTAAACAGGCCCATGAAACTGGATTTTAATTTTTGACACAGATAGATAGAAGTTCCTGCCACTGCGGTGGCACGGCTCTAGGACACCTCTTCTATGATGTGTATTCTGTGATGTCACAATGGGCTTGGGTGTATAGCCTGCAATTACTTGCTGACAGCCACTTGAGGGAGACGTACACCAGGAAATGCAGCGTATCATCGGAGGTCAGTCATTCCTTTCCTGCCTTTCCACCAAACGCAGCAGCCAGTCTGGACACAAAACAATGCCCAAAACCAAAGGGTCGAAATGCCAAACTACTGGATTACAGTAATTCATGAATTTAGGAAGTAATTTAGAAGTAGAAAATGTTGTTAGTTCATTCGTCATTCAAATTCAGGACTGATGCCTAGGTAGGCCTTACATCCTGATGACCCCCCCAGCGTGTTTAAATTTGCCTTGGATAGAAGTAGGGAATTAATTGGAGACAAGAAGTAGACACAAAATGAGACTCCACAGAGCAGTTTTCAGGCGTCTTTTTCAATTGTAGCATTTAAATGATCAAGCAATTATTGAATACAGTTTTGCAACAACGTAACAACGTAACAACGTAACACTAATTGCAAAATCCCCCAAAATCAGTTCAGCAATGCTAAACATTTGCAAATGCACACCCCATACCCATTAGAAAAAGCAATTCAGTCATTAGTCAATTTTTGAAGCACAGAATAAGAAAGGTGCACCGGTACCGAAGATACTGCAATACATGCCAGGGACGTGCAGTCAGGGTAGGCAGGGGAAGCAGAGCCACCCTTTCCTACTCCACTAAAAAGAACAGATTTTCCCACTAAGCCATATTATATTTACAGTACTGTATATATAACACAGTCTGTGTTATAAATTATACAAATTAGTTTTTTTCCATTAGAGTATGACAGAGAGAGGGGATGTGAAGCAGTGATAGATATGCCCTCCCTCTCGTTCAGAAACTGCCTTGAGCTGCTGTGGGTGGGGCCATGCCGCATTTAATAACACTGCATTGAATAAAACATAGTTTGAGGCATGCCTCACTGTGGGGGCTGTGCCTGCATAGTCCCGTGAGCGGCGAGGCAGCAAATAAGGCAGCGGTGGTGGGTGACACACAGTTCCCCAGCCAGACCCGGAAGTTGCACCTGATTCAGCGCTGCAACGTCTCCCTGCCTCGCAGAACTGAGCCTCTATGTTGTGTCCAGCCAGGAAGGTAAGCAGTGCTGCCATCGTTCATACCCCCCCTTCCCCCTCCCCGATTTATATAAGACACACATTATGTGCTGACAGTTGAGGCGCCAGGGGGATGCAGGGAGCCGGGCAGGTGGAGGTTGGGAAGAGTAGATGGGGGGGGCGATTATATGATCTCTGCAGTGCCTTCCCGGGTTTTTACCCCACCGCACGTCATTACATGCAATACTGCGTCATGGAGAATGCACCTCCTTACTTGACTACTTGCTAGACCCTCTTGCTGTTGGAACTAGATTTTGCACACATCTGCCTCGTTGACCCATCCAGCTGCTTTATCTTGATTCGGCGGTGACTGACTGACAAGCAGGCAGGCACGCGTTGTATATTCCCTCCCTCCCTCTTTCCGTCTCTCCCTGCCTCACTCACTTCCTCCATCCTTCTGCATCATGAGTTTCTCTCTCGCTGGCTGGATGATGCACAATCATTTGCATGTGATCCGCCTCCGACACACACCCACCCACAAGCCGACTGTGGCTCATCCTGGCTCCAAGCTTTTAAAGTTTGCACAATGCAATGCAATCCATCAATCAACATATCTTCCAATATGACCCTTTCCAGGAGGGACAAAATGCTCTGCTCCTGGACTTTATCTTAATTGATGATTACTGGCACTACTTTGAACAGGTTAACGGATGAGAAAGGTGTTTCTCCACAGGTGATGGCAATCATACATTAAGAGGGAAGTCTAGGAACAGATCATTCTGTCCCTCGTTGAGAGGGTCATATTGGGAGGTATTAATCAAGCAGTGTGAATATTCTTCAATGGATGGATCTCTGGTTGTGCAGAACCTTCCTATGAAATCTGGATTATTTAAACAGGCCCATGAAACCAGATTTTAATTTTTGACACAGATAGATAGAAGTTCCTGCCACTGCGGTGGCACGGCTCTAGGATGCCTCTTTTATGATGCGTATTCTATGATGTCTCAATAGGCTTTGGTGTATAACCTGTGTCGAAGTCGAAAATATTTCAGTACACACATCACGTACAAACTACACACAGATGGCCTCCGTGCGCATACTTGTTCTGCCGTGCATGCACATATTCGCAAGTTGCGTATGATCGCTCCCGCGGTCCTGCTTATTAGAGCGTGGTATGAGTAATTACGGTAGTATTTGTAATCACATGGAAAAGCCATAAAAACACATTACATATTTAATCCACATAGTGCACAATGTACACATAGTCTACATGCACCACACCAGCGAGTTATACTTGCTTAAAGGGTATAATAACAAAGGGATTCACCTTTACAGGATAGGAGAGGACAGAACTAGGTTAGGAGGTGGTGTTTGGTATCCAGCTGTAGGATATTTTAAGAACAATGGCCCTCATTCCGAGTTGATCGGTCGCAAGGCGAATTTAGCAGAGTTACACACGCTAAGCCGCCGCCTACTGGGAGTGAATCTTAGCTTCTTAAAATTGCGACCGATGTATTCGCAATATTGCGATTACTAACTACTTAGCAGTTTCAGAGTAGCTCCAGACTTACTCTGCCTGTGCGATCAGTTCAGTGCTTGTCGTTCCTGGTTGACGTCACAAACACACCCAGCGTTCGCCCAGGCACTCCCACCGTTTCTCCGGCCACTCCTGCGTTTTTTCCGGAAACGGTAGCGTTTTCAGCCACACGCCCCTGAAACGCCGTGTTTCCGCCCAGTAACACCCATTTCCTGTCAATCACATTACGATCGCCGGAGCGAAGAAAAAGCCGTGAGTAAAAATACTTTCATCATAGTAAAGTTACTTGGCGCAGTCGCAGTGCGAACATTGCGCATGCGTACTAAGCGGATTTTCACTGCGATGCGATGAAAAAGAACGAGCGAACAACTCGGAATGAGGGCCAATATTCCGGTGTTAGTTTGCAGAAGATCGCACGCTCCTGCGAATAGTTATGCGCAGGAGCAGAATATTATTATCAACTGTATTTACTGTACTCCTGATATTCGGCGGGAACCCAGTGGAGAACATCTGCAAGTGCACCTGGACCAGACATCTCCCACCTATTCAAACCGACCTATGACCTCTCATGTACTGTAAATGACCATCCCAGTGACCAATAGACAAAGAGATTACAGTTTCCATTGTGTTAGGTTTTGGACAAATGTATAAAAAGCCAGCTGCAGGCCCGGTCACACACAATCTCTGAAGATCATCTACCTTGATGATTGACCGGACCGGGAAGCACAGGTGAACAAACGTATGTACCATTGACTGTAGCCTTTTTTTCTTATTGTATTGTATTATTCTTGTAACCTCTGCTAGTAAAATAACCGTTGGTGGGTTGGACCCCAACATAGTTTGAAAATACAATTTGGTGTCGTGTCCCATTTCCTGCTAAGGTTTAAGGTATATTTCTATCACACATGTAGCTGCATTGTGCTCTCAGCGTGTCCGTGTGTGTGTGTATGCACTGTGTGTACTTTGTACGTCCATCGCGGCGTGAATACACAGAGTGCGTACAGGGTACAGGCCTTTGTACGCTAACTGTGTAAAAAGTACGTAGGGTGAGGATTACATACTGCGGCCGCAGCGGCTCGAATTAAAGCGTATTAAGGTATAGCTTTCTGTCCTGTAAAATAATCTGCATTCACAATTGGGGGCTCGATACGGTTTTTCACACACTCAAGGGCTAGCAGATCATAGCAGACTTTAATCTATCAGCAAAGGGTGAAAATACATCTTTATGTTAAACCTTTTTCTGGTTGCTGGATGTTTTAAAACCCTATTTGTGTGCTGTTAGATTGCATCTGCTCTGTCTGGTCTGCAGAGGTGCTGAAAGAATCCATAGGTAAACAGGAAAAAAAAAGCTATTTAAAAATCTGTGTAAGTTTTGGCGCGAAAAAGCGCACACAGGGCGTACCGATACTTTGCATACCCTCTCACATATTGTTGCCACAAGGTATAGATTGTTAGACCAGTTTAGATCTGTGTGAAATCGGATACATTTGTTTGCTATATAGATACATTTGAAATAAGAGTATTAAGGGAGTAATTATAAAAACACAAAATGCAGTTCTGGCCTGGTTGTAAAGGGTTACACAGAACAAGTGTGGGTTGTGTTTGTGAGCGATTATAGTTTGTATTGCTCACATTTATAGAGGTTGTGTGATTTGTTTTATTGCGGACGCACGTTTTGTACACGTGGCCCGGACAAAGTACATGAGCGCGCACGCGGCGTAAAAGGCACGCACGGTCATGTGTTTACGCAAGGTTGCGTAGGAGTGCAGACGCTAAGTGCAAATCATACGATAGTTGTTCAATTAAGGTGGGATAGTATACCTTAAATACACATAGCACAGTACTATCCAACTTCAAAAGCAGATTAGAATAAGACTTTTGTCTAAACTGTACTGCCTCTGGGGTAAAGCTGCCGATCAGAAATAGTGGAAATTTTCTGTACAGAAAAACACTGTGTATTCGTGTGAGCTGAAAGTAAGAGTGAGTGTATTTGAACCCCGTGAATTCGGGATCCCGTCGTTGGTACACCAAGTAAGTGGAGACTTGGCAGCGCGAGGCGGCTGACTCACGTTAATACAGATAGTAAAGTACGCAAATCGTGAGGAGATTTGCAGAGGAGCGTAATAGGGAATTGTGCATTGTGTAGTATTGAAGTAAAGGTTTTTTGTTACGCTCCGGCTGAGGATCGCAGCTTGTGAATTCGACTCCAGTGGTCGTAGAGTGGATAGGTAACAAGTACATATACGCTGTGCGATTAGACCGTGCATTTGTGGGTGGGATACGTGACGCAACTTGACACCCTTGTGCGAACTTTTTGCACAAAACTGCGGTATCATTAGCGCCGTGTAAAGCATACGCAGGCGTGATTTGTGTATAAGTGCATAGGGAGTTTTTGCTGGTCTCTCTCAGGAAAATCTCCAACGGTGGATATTCACTGGAAAAGGTAAGTCACTCCTAAAACTTTCAGTGAATAGAAGCCAGTTAGGGCACCTCACTGGGTACGCGGTGGTCACTATTGGAGTGAGTCGTGGTACATCAGCGGAGGAGTGGGTGAAAGCGCTCTGAGAACTTTCACCGTCTATTCGTATCGTGCATTGGAGATTGCGTTAAAGGAAAAAGTCTGCGATGGGATCCAATTGCACAAGCGGTGGACGTATGGTAGCCAGGGTTCAGTCTGAAGAGCCGCGGCCCAAGGGGTCAGCAAGGTTTATTATGTGTGGGAAATATGATCCACATGCAGAGACTTTTTGTTCTGAATGGGTACGTATGACTGCGGAAGATAGGGTGTCATTCCCTAGGATGGGCAGCTTTGAGCCAGAGGTATTACAGAACATAAGGATTAGGATGTGTCTGATAAAATCCAGAAAACAAAGGATTAGACATACAGATTGTTTAAACTTGTGGCAGCAAGAGGGGGATGTGCAGAGGGAGTTGGCTCACACAGCAGGTTCCAAACCTAGCGGGAAAGCAATGGTGACCGCACCACCACCACCATATGTTGATGGAGAGAAATTGGCTACAAGCAATGGTGCATTGGTAAAGGAGAGGAAAGTAATTAATCCATGTGTTAACCCTAACCCTTGCCAGCTGTATCCCATTTTAAATTTTCCCCAGGACTGTGAGCAGGAAGATGAGCCCAGCACGATATCGGCACTCTCTCTAGCAGCCACCATACAGAATACTCAGGTCGGCACGGCCCAACCACCAAGGGTTGTAGCGATGCCCCCTAGTGGAGGAGTAAGTGAGGTTGTGTCCACAGGTAAGTACGGCACCATACACTATGCAGAGACAATAGCTCCCCGCATTATAGAGTCAAGCCAAAATGATGTAGTTGAATTAAATCCTGTCAGGGTGATTGCAGTTCCCAACGGGAGAACTGACAATCAGGGAGTAACTCCCATCAGGAACATTTCATGCATTGTCCCTGGTCCCGAGCAGAGTTAAGGTCAATTACGTCAGAATTCCACGATCCCAGAAAAGATCTAGTCGGATGCCAGAAATTCGTTAGAGAGTTAGGTAACGCCCATGACCCCACAAACAAAGATTGGCAAACAGTGCTACGGGTGTGTCTACCCTCAAATATTAACATCACGAAATTCATAACGGATTGTAAGTTAGATGCAGAAGTACCTCTTACTGATGAATACAATCAGGAGAACGTAAAGCAAATCAATCTGCAATTAGGAGTGTATTTCCCTACTATTGTTAAATGGAATAAAATCTTCTCCATAAGACAAAAGGAAGGTGAAAAGGCATCTGAATATTTCCATCGAGCACTGCAGGAAATAGCTAGATGCACTGGGATCGAAGATATTAAGGATAATGCACACCACAGGGAGGTAGCTGTTTCTGTGTTAATGGATGGTTTAAAGGAATCACTAAGGACAAGGGTGCAAACCTTTCTACCTAACTGGAGAGGTATCTTGGTGGCTGCGTTGAGAGAGTCCGCTATCTAGCACGATCGGAATATCAGTAAACACAGGGAGTCACAAGGGGATAGGCTGATGATGGTAAGTATACAGGCTCTTACAGCAAAACCCCATCAGCCAAAACCCCAGACCCCTGATGGTAAGTCACGTGTAATAGTATGCTACAATTGCCAGAAGGAAGGACATTACTCAAGGGAATGTAGAAATAAAGGGACACATAATGTATATAGACCCCCTAGACCAGGATACGAACCACGCTATAACACACATAGTTGGGAACAGGGACCACATAGAGGGGAAACACGGAGGTACCCACCTAGGAGGGACTGGCAGACCTCCGAAAACTCTCAGTTATCCCCCTCACATATCGTAGGGGCCAATGCGCTGTGGGAAGGTCCCACTACACAATAGAGGTCAGGCCACACCTGTAGTTTACAGCCTGTGAAGTTGATTGCTAGCCTTGGAAAGGAACCTGAGGTCATGGTTGATGTAGCTGGTGTACCATTACCTTTTCTTGTAGATACAGGGGCGGCCAGGTCAGTGTTGAATTCCACATCAGGTGTGAAAACCACGGGAAAAACGATTTCGGCAATGGGAGTAACAGGAACGGTGCAACAATACCCTTTGAGTAGACCTGCAGAGATTATGATAGGGCCCTTGCAAACCAAACATTCTTCCTGTTGGCAGCATCGGCTCCGACTAATCTACTTGGCAGAGACTTATTGTGTAAAATTAGGTGTGTCATGTATTGTACTCCTGAGGGTGTCTTCTTGGATATACCTGAGAACCATGCTCAAGAAGTGCAAGATATACTAGACACCCCTCAGAGGCTAATGTCGCATTCTACTGTTATAGACACGTGTCCATCAAATGTAGAGGAAATGATCTCGCAAATACCGGGTTCCCTTTGGACCAAAGATGGACAGGACACTGGATTGATGGCGAATGTAGCTCCGGTAGCAGTACAAGTAAAAGATGGCAGGATAGCTCCAAAAATCCCTCAATATCCTCTGAAGCCAGAGGTAGAGTTAGGAGTGTACCCCGTCATAGAGCGGCTGCTACAGCAGGGCATCCTAGTAAGGACATCCAGCACTGCCAATAGCCCAATCTTCCCTGTGAAAGAGTGGGGGGACGGGTTACAGGTTAATGCAGGATTTAAGGGGGATAAACAAAATAGTTGAGAGCCAATTCCCCGTAGTGCCCAATCCAGCTGTCATCCTTATGCAAATTCCCCCTACCGCAAAATTCTTCACGGTCATTGATCTCTGCTCCGCTTTCTTTTCTGTCCCTCTTCACCCTGACAGCCAATACCTTTTTGCTTTTATGTACAGGGAAGTACAGTACACCTGGACTCGTCTACCCCAAGGTTTCATTGACAGCCCAAGAATTTTCTGCCAAGCCTTACATGACTGTTTGCAATCTTTTCAACCTGAGAGTGGGTCAGTGCTAATACAGTATGTTGATGACTTGTTGTTGTGTTCTGACTCACTCGAGTCGTCCTTGAAAGATACTAAACAGCTTCTGCTTCATCTTTCCCAGACAGGACACAAGGTTTCAAAGGATAAGTTGCAGTTGTTGCCGGACCAGGGTTAAATACTTGGGACAATGCTTGACACAAGGACTTAGACACCTCACCGCTGATAGAATACAGGTGATTGGCGACATGACTCTGCCACAAACTCAGCAACAGATCCGTACTTTCCTCGGAATGTGTGGGTACTGTCATAACTAGATTCCGGGGTTCTCTATACTGGCTTTACCTTTGCAAGAAATGGTCTCTTCGAACAAACCGGAACGGATCTCTCACACAGATGAGTCCAAACTGGCGTTTGAGAGACTCAAACAGTGTTTGTCACAAGCACCTGCATTAGGTATGCCATATTATGAGAAGCCCTTTGAATTGTACGGTACTGAAAGTGCTGGGTGCGCAGCAGGAGTCTTAACACAGAGACATGGTGATGCCAGCAGACCGGTAGCCTACTACAGTGCACAGTTGGACACTGTAGCACGGTCTCTCCCCACTTGCTTGCGAAGTGTTGCAGCGATAGCTTTGCTGGTAAGTAAAAGCGAGGACGTAGTGTTAGGACACGACTTGACCATTCATACACCTCATGCAGTATCAGCCTTACTAAACTCCGCCCAAACTAGACATGTCTCATCTGCTCGGTTTACAAAGTGGGAATTATCACTGATGGCCCCTGTAAACATCACCATTAAGAGATGCAGCTCACTAAATCCTGCAACTTACTTGCCAAGTGTGCCTGGACAGGCACAAATGGTGGAAGATGAGAATGATGGTGAAGGAGGATTTAGTACAGATACTGATATGCATGATTGTATGGAATACCTGAACCAAACTTTTACAGCGAGACCTGACATCAGTGACAACCCACTGAAAGGAGTAGACTTTACCTTCTACACTGACGGTAGTTGCCACAGACAGTCGGAATCGGGAGACTTGTGCACTGGATATGCAGTTGTAGATGATGAAGGTATCATAGAAGCTGAACCCCTTGGCCCACCACACTCAGCACAAGTCGCTGAGCTTGTCGCCCTAACCAGAGCATGTGAGTTGGCCAAAGGTAAGTCAGCTAATATATACACGGACTCTAGGTACGCCTTTGGAGTAGTGCATGATTTTGGGGCCCTGTGGCGCCTCAGAAATTTCATGACGGCAGCTGGCACACCTGTAGCGCATGCGTCCCACATCAAAAGACTTCTAACAGCAATACAGGAACCAGACAGAGTGGCTGTTATCAAGTGTAAAGCACACACTTACAACCAAGACCCAATCTCACTTGGTAACAGCCGGGCAGACAAAGCTGCTAAATCAGCAGCAAGCACAACCATACAAACGAACATCACATCACTGATGACATTTGAAACAGTTAACATGCAACAGTTAATCGAAATGCAAAATTTGTGTTCCCTACAGGAAAAGGCAGTCTGGAAGGCGAAGGGATATGGTCAGGAGTCCTCAGGACTTTGGACAGATGGACACGGTTGCCAGTGGCCCCCAGAGCATATCTTCCAAGTCTAGCTGAGGCGGCACATGGTCTGACTCATCTGGGCAAAGAGGGTATGTGCAAGCTAGTAAGAGCCTACTGGAGTGCACCAGGATTCTATTCTCATGCGGGTAAGAAGGCAATGACATGTCTTATTTGCTTGTGGAAGAATATTGGTAAGACAATACCAACGGAGCCATCCCATATCCCTCCTACAGACGGACCTTTTCAGGTAATACAAATCGACTTCATACAGTTACCACCCTGTAGGAATTTTAAATATGTGTTAGTTTGTATTGATGTATTTTTCAACTGGGTAGAAGCGTTCCCTGCTGCCACAAATACTGCCACGTTCGCTGCAAAGAAAATTGTGCAGGAATTTGTGTGCAGATATGGTATCCCTAGAATGATTGAAAGTGATAGGGGTACCCATTTTACAGGTGAAGTCTTTCAGGTCATGTGCAAACTGATGGGAATTAATAGCAAGCTACATACTCCGTACCGGCCACAGGCGAGTGCAAAGGTGGAGAGAATGAATAGCACTATTAAGAACAAGCTGAGCAAAGTGATGGCTGAAACTGGATTGTTGTGGCCAGAAGCTTTGCCACTAGTGTTGTACAACATCAGAACCACTCCCAGGTCACCGCTTAACTTATCACCCTTTAAAATTATTTTTGGTCGACAACCGCATGTAATGATAGACCCCCAGGATGATTTGAAATGCAATCATGAAATAACTGTGAAATATTTGGTTAGGATTAGCCAGCAGCTGAGAAATCAACAAAGAAATCTAAAACTGGTGATTCCTGACCTACCGAACAGTAATAGTCATGACATTGAGCCTGGGGATTATGTGATGATACGGAATTTTCTACGCTCAGGTTGCCTCATAGACAGGTGGGAAGGACTGTACCAAGTCTTGTTAACCAGCACAACAGCATTAAAGGTCGCCAAAAGAGAGACTTGGGTCCACTCGTCCCACTGCAAGAAGGTCGCTGACCCGGAGAAAACTCGAGGACAAAGAGCAAGGTGAAGAGAACCTCATATCACTAGAGAGTCTATTCCGGGAGAGCTGAGATGCAGGACTGTTGAACGGCACCTGAGCGCGGAGAGCAACAAGATCAAGGACGGTTGTCGCACCATTTCCTTTTTTCACCTCCCCACTGCATTTTCCTTTCTTTTCTCCTCCTTATTTTTCTTCTTTCCCCTAATGAAATGGATCTATCACAAGAGACTGCGTTTCGGGTTCTGCTGGTAATTTTGTTTTTGATCAGAACAATTTGTTTTGGTGAAGGTCCCAGAGAGGTCGAGCAAGGATCTGGAATGGGTTCTGATGGCGAGTACAAATTTGTAGGATCTCAGGAGCAGCACATCACTCGAGTAAAGGCTTGTATCAGTAAGCGCTCTGGTAGTCATGGAACTCGGAGGCAATGTGAGGGGTTATTGTCTGATGAATATTGTATTTGTAGATACTGCGAGAACATAGTCGAAGATGGGTGCATCCAGAGATGTCAGTCCAACAGTAATATCGATATACCGACATCCGTTAAGTGATTACCACTCATTAGTGGGTAAGGTCTTAAACCAGACAGAATGTTGGGTGTGCTCCCAAGTACCTCAACGACAGAGTAAGTCGGGATTAGTGCCATATCCTTTAACGTTAGATGAGGTACTCAAATTACGGGGTGGGAGACCGGTGGACAAGAAATTCAATATATCTAGGCCCCCTAGTTTGAAGCTCCACCAGTATCATGTAGATAGATCACTAATATGCTTTAATGTCTCCAATTTCCGAAAACCCGGAAATTGGGAAGTAACCTGGAATAATGAAACAATGACCTTCTCACACAGAGCTGATAGGATACCTATTGACTCTGAACTTGTACGCAAGATAGCCAACAGTGGGAGGTATTTTCGGTATAGGTATACACGTGGGAGCAAGACCATGTGGGTTGGAAAGGTATCACAAGGGTATTGTGCCCACATCATCCAGCCTGATACTTGTACTGAGCAGATGAGAGAACTAGGGATTGGTTTCTTTACCTGGAAAATTTGCAATATGGTGTTAAATTTTGTCCCCTATGTTCTCCCAGATGATGCCTATTTCATATGTGGGAGGAAAGCGTACAAGTGGCTCACTCCGAGCTCTGAGGGATTGTGTTACATTGGAAGAGTATTACCAGAGGTCATGACCATAACCCATGATAAAATGAAATACATTCACTGCAAAGCTCAGACTCCTTATACTCATACCCACTATGAACACATCATCAAGAGACACATAATAGATAGGGCAGAACACGCAGCCTCTGATTTGATCCATGAATCCACCGGGATTCAAATTCTTCTTGCATTAGACATCACCCGTACTGTCAGAGGAATTATAAATTGTAAGTACATCCATGCGCTTGCAAACTTGATAGATAATATCACTGAGATGTATGATGACACCTTTAGGTATATGGGCAGGGAGTTACAAGCCTACAAGATGGAGTTGGTCCAGCACAGGATGGTCCTGAATTATGTCACAGCTGTGACGGGTGGGTACTGTGTCACTTTGGCAACTCAATATGGTGTGAAGTGCTGTACGTACATTACGAACAGCACTGACGACCCCACGGAGATCATCGATCAAAGGATGGACGAGATCTTGCAGTTGAAGTGGGAGTTCCGGAGGAGACACAATCTTACCTTGACGGCTGTGGGTAATGAATTGACCGGCTGGGTCCCATGGCTAAACCCACTCAAATGGTTTTCTGGATTAGGAGAGTGGGTGCCGAATGTAATTGCAAGTGTAGGAAAGTTTCTCCTGTGTATCCTAGGTGTCGTCATAATTATTGGTTTGATATTTAGGTGTGTTCGAATTCTGACGCGGCGCAAGCGCAGTACAAATTTGATGAGTCTAAGGAGCAAGGGCGTTGTTACAGCAGCAGATTTGATTTATGATCCATCCATAGAGACAGTGTTATGATAAGGATTGCAAATTAATTTCATTGCCTGTTTCTTTCACCATTTTTCTGTTTCCCCCTTTACCCAGAAACATCCAACCGGAAAAGACGTCAGCCCTACCCAATGTTTATGTGAATGCATTTTTATATATGTGTCTTATCTTCATCTCTGCAACCTCCAGTTAATGGCACACATAGTCGACAGGTGTTATCCACATATACTAGCACTCACCTATGTTCCCCCTCCATGTATCATCAACTAAATGTGCTCCCCATTTGTTGGTACTAGAAGCCGAAGGGGCAAGGGATTAAAAGCCCTTGCCCGAACGAAGCTCGGTAGTGTTTGTTTGCCCAAGTACAGACCCTTAATACGGGATAAGAAGGATTTAATGTATACTTCGCAATACCTCGAAGCTTATTTAGAACATATACGGCACGATGATATATGCCCCTCAGACATTGATTTATACATACATGCTTTTTACTATCCCACTAGGCTATACATTTCCCACCTACAACTCTCCCCCCGATCATCCAAACTTGCATATATTGTGTAGATAATATTTTCTGTTTAGTAGTAAAGTGTGGCAGTTATTGATGACTGCCAAAGGGTGGACTGTCGAGGTCGAAAATATTTCAATACACACATCATGTACAAACTACACACAGACGGCCTCCGTGCGCGTACTTGTTCTGCCGTGCGTGCGCATATTCGCAAGTTGCATGTGATCGCTCCCGCGGTACTGCGTATTAGAGCGTGGTATGAGTAATTATAGTAGTATTTGTAATTGCATGCAAAAGCCATAAAAACACATCACATATTTAATCCACATAGTGCACAATGTACACATAGTCTACATGCACCACACCAGCGAGTTATACTTGCTTAAAGGGTATAATAACAAAGGGATTCACCTTTACAGGATAGGAGGGTACAGAATTAGGTTAGGAGGTGGTGTTTGGTATCCAGCTGTAGGGTATTTTAAGAACAATATTCTGGTGTTAGTTTGCAGAAGATCGCACGCTCCTGCGAATAGTTATGCGCAGGAGCAGAATATTAATATCAACTGTATTTACTGTACTCCTGATATTCGGCGGGAACCTAGTGGAGAACATCTGCAAATGCACCTGGACCAGACATCGGCCACCTATTCAAACCGACCTATGACCTCTCCTGTACTGTAAATGACCATCCCAGTGACCAATAGACAAATAGATTACAGTTTCCATTGTGTTAGGTTTTGGACAAATGTATAAAAAGCCAGCTGCAGGCCCGGTCACACACAATCTCTGAAGATCATCTACCTTGATGATTGAGGACCGGACCGGGAAGCGCAGGCGAACAAACGTATGTACCATTGACTGTAGCTTTTTTCTCTTATTGTATTGTATTATTCTTGTAACCTCCTGCTAGTAAAATAACCGTTGGTGTGTTGGACCCCAACATAGTTTTGAAATACAATTTGGTGTCTTGTCCCATTTCCTGCTAAGGTTTAAAGTATATTTCTATCACACGTGTAGCTGCATTGTGCTCTCAGCGTGTCCGTGTGTGTGTGTATGCACTGCGTGTACTTTGTACGTCCGTCGCGGCGTGAGTACGCAGAGTGCGTACAGGGTACAGGCCTTTGTACGCTAACTGTGTAAAAAGTACATAGGGTGAGGATTACCTACAGCGGCCGCAGCGGCTCAAATTAAAGCGTATTAAGGTATAGCTTTCTGTCCTGCAAAATAATCTGCATTCACACCTGCAATTACTGCTTACAGCCGCTTGAGGGAGACACACACCAGGAGATGCAGCGTATCATCGGAGGTTATTTGTTCCTTTCCACCAAACGCAGCAGCCAGTCTGGACACAAGACCATGCCCTAAAACGAAGGGTCGAAATTCCAAACTACTGGATTACAGAAAGTAATGAATTTAGGAATTAATTTAGATGTAGAAAATCTTTCTTGGTTCAGTTTTCATTCGAATTCAGGACTGAGGCCTAGGTAGGCTTCACATTCTGATGACCCCCCAGCGTGTTTAAATTTGCCTTGTATAGAAGTAGTGAATTAATTGAAGACAAGAAGTAGACACAAAATGAGACTCCACAGAGCAGTTTTCAGGTGTCTTTCTCAATTGTAGCATTTGAAAGATCAAGCAATTATTGAATACAGTATTGCAACGACGTAACCCTAATTGCAAAACCCTCAAAATCAGTTTAGCAATGCTAGACTTTTGAAAATGCACACCCCATACCATACCTACCAACTTGTGGCTGTAAGAAAGCGGGACTCTCGCGCGGCGAAGCCGCGTGCCGGCCCGAAAAGGGGGTGTGGCATCACCCGCAATGGGCGTGGCCTCACTCGAGTGGGCGTGGCCTTGCCAAACGGCCCATTTTTCTGCCTTTTGGGGGCGTGCCCAGCGCTCCCCGATCAGCTGGGCAGCCCCCGCTCCCCTCCTAGCTCTGAATACATGCCGTGCGCGGGTGATCAAAGCCTCCCCCCAACTGCCCCCCCACCCGCGGGACACTGCTTCCCGCGGGTGGGACAGCGGGACAGGGTCCGAATAGCGGGACTGTCCCTTTGAAAGCAGGACAGTTGAGAGGTATGCCCATACCCATTAGAAAAAGTAATTCAGTCAGTAGAAAATTTTTGGAGCACAGAATAAGAAAGGTGCATCTGTCCTGAAGGTACTGCTATACATGCAATAATGCATCATGGAGAATGCACTTCCTTACTTGACTACTTGCTAGACCCTCCTGCTGTTGGAACTAGATTTTGTACACATCTACTTCGGTGAACCATCTAGCTGTTTTATTTTGAGTCGGTTGCGACTGACTGAGAAGCAGGCAGGCACGTGTCATACATTCCCTCCCTCCCTCTTCCCCTCTCTACCTGCCTCACTCAATCCCTTTATCACTCCCTCTTTCTGAATCGTGAGTTCCTCTCTCGCTGGCTGGATGATGCACAATTATATAATTTGCATGTGTTAGGCCTACAACACACACCCACAAGCCGACTGCGGCCCATCCTGGCTCCATGCTTTTAAAGTTTGCACAATGCAATGCAATCCATCAATCCATCAATCAACATACCTCCCAACATGACCCTTTCCAGGAGGGACAAAATGCTCTGCTCCTAATCTTTCTCAGAATTTATGATTTCCGGCATCTATTTTCAACAGGTTAATGGATGAGAAAGGTGTTTCTCCACAGGTGATGGCAATCATACATTAAGAGGGAAGTCTAGGAACAGATCATTCTGTCCCTCGTTGAGAGGGTGATATTGGGAGGTATGAATCAAGCAGAGTGACATTCTTCAATGGATGGTTCTCTGGTTATGCGGAACATTCCTATGAAATCTGGATTATTTAAACAGGCCCATGAAACCGGATTTTCTTTTTTGACACAGATAGATTGATGTTCCTGCCACTGTGGTGATGCCTCTTCTATGATGCGTATTCTGCTGACAGTCACTTGAGGGAGACACACACCAGGAGATGCAGCGTATCATCGGAGCTTGTTCGTTCCTTTCCTGTCTTTCACCAAATGCAGCAGCCAGTCTGGACACAAGAGAATGCCCAAAAAAACGAAGGGTCGAAATTCCAAACTACTGGATTACAGTAAGTCATGAATTTAGGAATTAATTTAGAAGTAGAAAATGTTAGTTAGTTCATCATTCTTATTCAGGACTGAGGCCTAGGTAGGCTTCACATCCTGATGACCCCCCAGCGTGTTTAAAATTGCCCTGAATTGAAGTAGGGAATTAATTGGAGACAAAAAGTAGACACAAAATGAGACTCCACAGAGCAATTTTCAGGTGTCTTTCTCAATTGTAGCATTTAAAAGATAAAACAGTTTTTGAATACAGTATTGCAACAACATAACCCTAATTGCAAAATCCCCCAAATCAGTTCGGCAATGCTAAACATTTGCAAATGCACAGCCCATACCCTTTAGAAAAAGCAGTTCGGTCAGTAATCTATTTTTGGTGCAAAATATGTTTATTGAAACAAGCGAAAGACAGTGACAATATCAAAACAGTTATCATGCAAACAAATGTGATAAAGAGTATTATCTCAACGCATCTGTGGGCCTGAAAAGCTCCTATTGATAATAACAGGAGAGCATTCAAATAACATACTATAAAAGTCCAAATATGTGGTAAGGAGCAAATGAATAGTCAGACATGTCATGTTAATACTGTAAGCACAAATCAAAAAAAGAGAAAAAAGAAAAGGGAAGAAAAAGAGAAAAGAGATATGGAAAAAAGGAAAAGAGGAAGAAAAACAGAAAGAGAATGAGAATGAGAATCACCTGATCCAAAGCGAGAGTCCATTGCCTAATGCCTATGACACAACAGGGAGCAGTACATTCAGGTGGAGAAGTGGCTAAGAGGATGTAGAAGAACTGGAGGCAATGATGTTCCTGAAGGTTGAGGAGTCTTTAAAATGTAGCCATCTAACCCATGTGTCTCTGAAGGATGAATAACCCCCATCATCAGATGTCATTATATCATCCAAATCCATATAGAGATCCACTCTATTCAACCAATCCCTTACTGTTGGAGGAGAGGAGGATCACCATCGGACAGGAATCACTGATTTAGCAGCATTGTTGAGATGACATAATAAGGAATGTTTATAACTCGAGACGGATTTAGACGAGTAATGAAATAACCAAAACGGGATCCGTAGGCACTTCCTCTCCCGTTATTTCGGCAGAGAGCGAAAGTACCTCCTTCCAGTAGAGTTGGAGTGAGGGGCACAGCCACCAAATATGAAGCGGGTTCCCTGGGCCGTTAGAGCAGCTGCAACAGGTATTAGGGACACCAAAACCCATCTTAGAATGGGTATCAGGACATCTATACCACAGAGAAATCAATTTATATTGAGTCTCCACCACTAATGTACTGGGAAAGTAAGCATGGGCTAATTTAAATATTTTCTCCCAAATGTCTTCGCCTATCTCCTGGCCGAGCTCTCTGTCCCATGTCCTAGTGAAATGGGGGAGAGTTGGGCTAGAGTCCACCAATAGAAGGTTGTAAATCAAGGAAATAGAATGGGATGGAAGGGACGGGCTATCGCAGAGATGTTCGAACGGTGTAAGGGTTAGGAATTGCTTCCTAGGAAAACCTTGAGATACCAAGAAATGTCGCACTTGTAAGTAGCGCCAAAAGTCTCTGGGTAGTAAATTCCATTTCTCCCGTAAATCTGACAAGGAGATGATCCCACCCCCATTCACCAGCAGTCCGACCCTACAAAGTCCCAAGTCATACCAAGTTTGGAAGGCCCGCGTGTCAGTACCGGGAGGAAATCGGTCATTAAATAAAAAGGACAAGTAGGAGGAGGCCAATGAGGAAACAGAAGGGGATCTTCTAATAGCTTTCCAGCAAGCTAAGGTGGGACCTACAGTGGGGTGGAAAGTAGTAGGAAGGGTATCTAACCATGGAACGACGGCAAGAGGCGTCGAGAATACATGGCTCTCTATCTGTACCCATTGTTTTGATGGCTCAGCTCTGGACCACAGCAGGATCCTGTGTAAATGACAGGGTCGGTGGTAACCTTGAATATTGGGCAGGCGTAAGCCACCTCTATCCTTCTGCCTGACCATCAAATTAAATCTCAGGCGGGGTCTCTTACCGTCCCAAATGAATTCTCTAAATAACAATTGGACGTCACAGAACCATTTAGAAGGGATTTTAATCAGTAAAGTCTGTAATAGATACAGGATTTTCGGGAAAGAATTCATCTTAAGGATACCCAGTCTGCCAAGCCAAGAGAATGATCTAGAATTCCAGTGTCACAACTGAGGGCCTGAGCTGACGGGAGGCAGCCTCAGTTGTAGGGGCTGAGATGTACCGGAACCTGGGAGGTTGTATCAGACCCCTGGACATGTAAGTAACATGAATAATAACTGCCCGAAGGCGTGACCACGACAACTTGGATAAAAGTCAATGATGTTTATTATGACAACTCCGCAACACAGCAGCAGTAAAAGAAAACGTAAAAGTCAGCAAATAATAAATACAGTTCCTGGGTACTACAGGATGGCAGGAGCCACAGGGCACTGGTAGTGTGAGATAGTTCTTATAATCTTCTAGATGGAAAGTCCTTACCAGGCCCGACTGTAGCAATGGAGATAACCCAGGATTGTGCCAGCTGGTGTTCCAGGAAAAGCTGGGTTGCTGAAGGTAAAACAGCTGCTGTGGATACTGGCTGGAACCAGACTGTTGTTAGCACGGAGTGGATACTGGCTGGAACCAGTTAAATAATAGATGAACTTGGGAGCGATGAAATATGAACTGAAATGTAGAACTTGAGAGCGGAGAAATAATAATACCGGTGGAGAGTGGTAAAGTGTAGAAAGGACACCGGCCCTTTAAGGGAAGCTGTACTCTGCTGGAAGCTGAGCTGGAAGCAGGTAATATTGTAGCTGGAAACAGATGAATCCACAATGGATTGGAGAGTCAGGCTACACCGCAGGTGGAATGCTGGTGCGGGTCTCTATGGTGGAAGTCTTGAGACAGGAGCTGGAACCTGGAAGACAATCACAGGAGAGAGACAAACAGGAACTAGGTTTGACAACCAAAGCACTGACGCCTTCCTTGCTCAGGCACAGTGTATTTATACCTGCAGCAAGGAAGGGATTGGCTAGGCAATTATGCAGATTATCAATACTGAGAACAGATTGGTGGAAATGATCAGCTGACAGAATCCAAGATGGCTGCGCCCATGCAGACACTTGGAGGGAAGTTTGGTTTGTAATCCATGTGGTAATGAAAACAGTAATGGCGGCGCCGGCCACCGGAGACAGGAGGCGCCAGGCTGACAGATGCACATCCAACCACGCGGACACAGCGGAGGCCGCGGCTGACGTAATCGCCACTCAGACACTCTGCATGCAGAAGTTCAGGGACGGCGGCGGAGGCCGCGGGAGACGCCATGCCAGGTGTAATATGGCGTTTACTGTGACAGCGTCCCAGAGTGACAGGAGAGGATACAGGAATGTACACATCAGGATAACAGATGGGATCCGGTCCTGGAGCGCTGAGCCAGCCTTAGGAGGCATCTGATGGGTAAGAAATGGCGTCCAGATACCCGGATCGTGACATCCAGGACTGAAAATCTGCACGTAATCTAGTTAGTAGGGGGATACAATTAAAATCGAAAAGACGTGACAGAGTAATCCCTAAATATTTCAATTGGGAGTTATACCAGGTAAAGGGAAATGCAGCTTTAACTCCTGAAACCATAGCAGGCGAGGTCGTAAGGTTCAGAGATACCAATTTGGAATAATTTATTTTAAAATTAGAGAGGTCACCAAAAATCTTAAACTCGTTCACTAAATTAGGCAGGGAGACTGTAGGGTTCGTGATCGTGGCCAGTAAATTGTCGGCAAAGAGGGCAAGTTTATATTCGATGGCCTGCAGTCTAATCCCAGAGCTGTTCGGGTTAAGCCTAATCGCCCTAGCTAGGGCATCCATGCAGAGGACAAAAATCAGAGGGGACAAGGGGCAGCCCTGCCTGGTCCCATTGTTAATATTGAGCGAACCTGACAGGGAGCGATTAATCATGATTCTAGCCGAGGGAGAGGCATTGAGGGCTAAGATGCGATGTAGGCAGGTCGGACCCAGTCCCATGTGTCTCAGCAACCCTATCATAAAGCCCCAGTCAATTCTATTGAACGCTCTTTCTGCATCAGTGGACAATAGAATCGCTGGAGAGTCCATTGAAGAAACGTGATGAATAAGAGCTATGATCTTAGAAGTATTATCCTTCGCCTCTCGACCTGGGACAAACCCCAGTTGGGCATTGTGTATAAGGGAGGGTAGAAGGAATTTAAGCCTATTTGCAAGAAGTTTGGCGAAGAGTTTAACGTCGACATTGAGACGGGATATAGGCCGGTAGCTGGGACACAGGGAGGGATCCTTACCACCTTTAGGGATGACCATGATATGGGCCTCAAGTGATTGCATAGAAAAAGGGTTAGTATCTGAGACCCTGTTGCATGCTTCCAGAAGAAGAGGAGTTCATTTATCTTTAAAAGCTTTATAGTAAGTGATGGTGAAGCCATCAGGGCCAGGACTCTTTCCAGAGGGGGTGGATTTAAGGGCATCATCGAGCTCTTGGAGAGTAAAGGGCTTTTCTAGTTCCTCACTGGCATCCTCCATGAGTTTAGAGAAAACCAATCCTCATAAGATAAGTGTCCATGTCACGGGGACTGTCACCAGCAACAGGATAGGATTAGGGAGAGGGGAGATTGTATACGGAGGAGTAATACGAACAGAATGTCTGCAATTTTATCCGTATCATGGAAAAGACGGCCTTGTGCGTCCTTTATGGAGGGGATAAACGAGAGCACTCTTTGGGTATGTAAAGCCCTGGCAAGCATTTTGCCCGGTTTGTTGCCCCAGCGGTAATACCTATTACAACGAACGGGCTGCGACCAGCTCGACATAGGTGTCAGGAGAGAGAGAGGCCCTATGGGAAGTTTCTAGTAATTCAATACTCATTAAAAGTCCCTCAATTTGGCCTAAGCGTTGTTTCTTTAAATAGGAGCCCAGTTGGATGCATTTTCCCCTTAACACACATTTATGAGCCTCCCAAATTGTCAAATCAGAGACCTCAGGAGAGACATTGCATTCAATATACATATAAATGGCATCCTCAAGTTGGGCTTTTCAATATGGGTCATGCAGTAATGATTCATTAAAACGCCAAGGACGACGCTGGGAGAGATAAGGTCCTATGGAAATGTCAAGTCTAACCGGGGCGTGGTCAGACCATGTCACCTGGCCAATGGAAGCAGCGCAAACCAGGGGAAGGTGTCTGTGGTCAAGCAGGATATAGTCCAGCCTAGAATAGGAGTGGTGAGGATTCGAGTAGTATGTAAAATCTCGATCTGATGGGTGAAGTATGCGCCAGACGTCGGACAGCTGGTGAATGTGGAGTAAGCATCTCACTCTAGTAGAAAAACGGTGAGGAACCAATGGGGACTTTGAGGAAATGTCTAGATTGTGGTCTAAAGCCCAGTTAAGATCCTCACCTACTATCAGGATCATCTGCTTGAGCGAATCAACCCTGTCTAGGATATTTTCGAGCAAGGCTGGTTGGCCTTGGTTGGGAGCATAGATATTAACAATCGTAAAAGTCGTGTTAAAAATAGAGCATATAAGTAAAATGTATCTCCCCTCCTCCAACCTGTGCACCGCAACATTGGTAAGGGGTATGTGTTTGGCAAAAAAGATGGCCACACCTTTAGATTTCGATTGGGAATAATTACAATAATATGAGGTAGGGAAGAACCTGTTCCTAAGTTGGGGAGCAAAGGGGGAGTGTCAAAAGTGGGTCTCCTGAATGAGGACAATATCAGCCTTCTCAGCATGAAACGAACGAAGAGCTCCCGCCCTCTCTCAGGCTATTCAGACCCCTGGCGTTTATGGAGAGTATCCTAAGTGGAGAAGCCATATGTAGAAGTAGTGAAAAGACACCAATAAATGTACACTTCGGATCAGGTGAAGAGAGGCAGACGAGAAAGACGGTGACAAGGAAAAGAGAAAAAATAAGAACGTCTGGGAACAGAAGAGAAAGTTAGCAGCACTACAAAGTAGTTTGAACAGTAGAATACCGCATCCGGACAAGAAAGGGACCGTAGGGGTGCCTCTGTCTCGGGAAAACCATGGCAGTAGGGGGCACACTAGGGGGCAAAGGCCCCGCCATCCTATAGGATAATCATTTTAAGTATAATGTATTAAACTAAGACAACCGCTGTTGTCGGTTTAAAACGAAAACAATAACAATATAGGTCTTTTCATGATAAGAAGTGAAAAAGTGAAACATTGAAACACAGAGGAAGAAAAGAAATGAGGTCAAAGTATTGTCTTTAAGCACGGTAAAGAAACAAGTAATAACAAGGCTCTAGGTGTGGAGATAAACTATCAATAAGCGGCTATAATATGGTAATAATATTAGAGATGAGCGCCTGAAATTTTTCGGGTTTTGTGTTTTGGTTTTGGGTTCGGTTCCGCGGCCGTGTTTTGGGTTCGAACGCGTTTTGGCAAAACCTCACCGAATTTTTTTTGTCGGATTCGGGTGTGTTTTGGATTCGGGTGTTTTTTTCAAAAAACACTAAAAAACAGCTTAAATCATAGAATTTGGGGGTCATTTTGATCCCAAAGTATTATTAACCTCAAAAACCATAATTTACACTCATTTTCAGTCTATTCTGAATACCTCACACCTCACAATATTATTTTTAGTCCTAAAATTTGCACCGAGGTCGCTGTGTGAGTAAGATAAGCGACCCTAGTGGCCGACACAAACACCGGGCCCATCTAGGAGTGGCACTGCAGTGTCACGCAGGATGTCCCTTCCAAAAAACCCTCCCCAAACAGCACATGACGCAAAGAAAAAAAGAGGCGCAATGAGGTAGCTGTGTGAGTAAGATTAGCGACCCTAGTGGCCGACACAAACACCGGGCCCATCTAGGAGTGGCACTGCAGTGTCACGCAGGATGGCCCTTCCAAAAAACCCTCCCCAAACAGCACATGACGCAAAGAAAAAAAGAGGCGCAATGAGGTAGCTGACTGTGTGAGTAAGATTAGCGACCCTAGTGGCCGACACAAACACCGGGCCCATCTAGGAGTGGCACTGCAGTATGTATGTATAAAGAAAGAAAAAAAAAAACCACGGTTAGGTGGTATATACAATTATGGACGGGCTGCCGAGTGCCGACACAGAGGTAGCCACAGCCGTGAACTACCGCACTGTACTGTGTCTGCTGCTAATATATAGACTGGTTGATAAAGAGATAGTATACTCGTAACTAGTATGTATGTATAAAGAAAGAAAAAAAAACCACGGTTAGGTCACTGGTATATACAATTATGGACGGGCTGCCGAGTGCCGACACAGAGGTAGCCACAGCCGTGAACTACCGCACTGTACACTGGTTGATAAAGAGATAGTAGTATACTCGTAACAACTAGTATGACGACGGTATAAAGAATGAAAAAAAAACCACGGTTAGGTGGTATATAATACAATTATGGTTGGACGGACTGCCTGCCGAGTGCCGACACAGAGGTAGCCACAGCCGTGAACTACCGCACTGTACACTGGTTGATAAAGAGATAGTAGTATACTCGTAACAACTAGTATGACGACGGTATAAAGAATGAAAAAAAAACTACGGTTAGGTGGTATATAATACAATTATGGTTGGACGGACTGCCTGCCGAGTGCCGACACAGAGGTAGCCACAGCCGTGAACTACCGCACTGTACACTGGTTGATAAAGAGATAGTAGTATACTCGTAACAACTAGTATGACGACGGTATAAAGAACGAAAAAAAAACCACGGTTAGGTGGTATATATTATAATACAATTATGGATGGACGGACTGCCTGCCGAGTTCCGACACAGAGGTAGCCACAGCCGTGAACTACCGCACTGTACACTGGTTGATAAAGAGATAGTAGTATACTCGTAACAACTAGTATGACTGACTATGACGGTATAAAGAATGAAAAAAAAACCACGGTTAGGTGGTATATATTATAATAATACAATTATGGATGGACGGACTGCCTGCCGAGTTCCGACACAGAGGTAGCCACAGCCGTGAACTACCGCACTGTACACTGGTTGATAAAGAGATAGTAGTATACTCGTAACAACTAGTATGACTGACTATGACGGTATAAAGAATGAAAAAAAAACCACGGTTAGGTGGTATATATTATAATACAATTATGGATGGACGGACTGCCTGCCGACTGCCGACACAGAGGTAGCCACAGCCGTGAACTACCGCACTATACACTGGTTGATAAAGAGATAGTAGTATACTCGTAACAATTAGGATGACACTATGACGGTATAAAGAATGAAAAAAAAACCACGGTTAGGTGGTAGGTATATAATAATAAATAATACAATTCTGGTCGGACGGACTGCCTGCCGTGTGCCGACACAGAGGTAGCCACAGCCGTGAACTACCGCACTGTACACTGGTTGATAAAGAGATAGTAGTATACTCGTAACAATTAGGATGACACTATGACGGTATAAAGAATGAAAAAAAAACCACGGTTAGGTGGTAGGTATATAATAATAAATAATACAATTCTGGCCTGCCGTGTGCCGACACAGAGGTAGCCACAGCCGTGAACTACCGCACTGTACACTGGTTGATAAAGAGATAGTAGTATACTCGTAACAATTAGGATGACACTATGACGGTATAAAGAATGAAAAAAAAACCACGGTTAGGTGGTAGGTATATAATAATAAATAATACAATTCTGGTCGGACGGACTGCCTGCCGTGTGCCGACACAGAGGTAGCCACAGCCGTGAACTACCGCACTGTACACTGGTTGATAAAGAGATAGTAGTATACTCGTAACAATTAGGATGACACTATGACGGTATAAAGAATGAAAAAAAAACCACGGTTAGGTGGTAGGTATATAATAATAAATAATACAATTCTGGTCGGACGGACTGCCTGCCGTGTGCCGACACAGAGGTAGCCACAGCCGTGAACTACCGCACTGTACACTGGTTGATAAAGAGATAGTAGTATACTCGTAACAATTAGGATGACACTATGACGGTATAAAGAATGAAAAAAAAACCACGGTTAGGTGGTAGGTATATAATAATAAATAATACAATTCTGGTCGGACGGACTGCCTGCCGTGTGCCGACACAGAGGTAGCCACAGCCGTGAACTACCGCACTGTACACTGGTTGATAAAGAGATAGTAGTATACTCGTAACAATTAGGATGACACTATGACGGTATAAAGAATGAAAAAAAAACCACGGTTAGGTGGTAGGTATATAATAATAAATAATACAATTCTGGTCGGACGGACTGCCTGCCGTGTGCCGACACAGAGGTAGCCACAGCCGTGAACTACCGCACTGTACTGTGTCTGCTGCTAATATAGACTGGTTGATATTTAAAGAGATATTAGTAGTATACAACAATACTATACTGGTGGTCAGGCACTGGTCACCACTCCTGCAGCAAAAGTGTGCACTGTTAATTAATATAATTGTACTCCTGGCTCCTGCTAACAACCTGCAGTGCTCCCCAGTCTCCCCCACAATTAATTATAAGCTTTTAATTTATACATTGATGACTGTGCAGCACACTGGGCTGAGCTGAGTGCACACAGACTGAGTCACACTGTGTGACTGACTGTGCTGTGTATCGTTTTTTTTTTCAGGCAGAGAACGGATATAGCAGAGAGAAGTGAACGGATATATTATATTAAATAAAAGTTAACTAGCAACTGCACTGGTCACTGACTGTGGTAAACTAACTCTGTCTGCGACTCTGCACAATCTCTCTCTATCTAATCTATCTATCTCTATTCTAATGGAGAGGACGCCAGACACGTCCTCTCCCTATCAATCTCAATGCACGAGTGAAAATGGCGGCGACGCGCGGCTCCTTATATAGAATCCGAGTCTCGCGATAGAATCCGAGCCTCGCGAGAATCCGACAGCGTCATGATGACGTTCGGGCGCGCTCGGGTTAACCGAGCAAGGCGGGAAGATCCGAGTCGCTCGGACCCGTGGAAAAAAAAGTGAAGTTCGTGCGGGTTCGGATTCAAAGAAACCGAACCCGCTCATCTCTAAATAATATCCGAGAACATAATACAGCCGTTGTCAAACACTACGTGAAGCTAAAAAAAAACATGGAAATTTGACAGTGTAGAGCACAAATCGTGAGGTATGTAGTATGCAGTACAGAAAAAACAATCAGGGAAGCCTCATGGGGGTCAGTCTGTAAACCTGAAAGGGGAGACTGATGAAATCTGATCCCAGAAAAGCACACCGGCCATACTCCCGTCAAGTGGCATCCAACGTTTGGAGAGTGACTCCATCCTTGGATTTCCTTTTAGGATTCTGGACCTGATGCCACCTCTCTCTTCTGGCCGGTTTGGCTGGGGCCACGGTAGGGAGCATAAAAGCTTGCCAATCAGGGAGAGAAATATCTTCTAGGCCCAAAGCAGAGCAAAATCCAGGCAAATCCGCCGGAGATTGGAGAGAGAAGAGCTTATCAGCATGGGACACTTGTAAGGAATATGCGAAATCCCATCTGTACTTCAGGTCACGTTTGCACATCACTTCTGTCAAAGGCTTCAACAACCTCTGCTGTTGGAGCGTACGCCAGGAGAGGTCTTGGAAAATTTGGATCCAGGTACTATTGAAGTCTACTCCTTCCAAATCACGCACCTTGCGAAGAATCTCCTCTTTCTGTGAGAAATAGTGGAGTCTACAAATGATGTCTCTCGGGCGGTCATAAGCTGGCCCTTTCAGTCTGAGGGCTCTTTGGGCCTGGTCGAATTCAATAGAATTTTCGGGATCCAGGCCTAGGATTTCTCCAAATATTTTGTTAAGAGCGTCAATAAGGCCGGATGGAGGAACCTCTTCAGGGAGGCCCCGGATTCTAATATTATT
Organism: Pseudophryne corroboree; assembly: GCF_028390025.1. Lineage (NCBI taxonomy): Eukaryota > Metazoa > Chordata > Amphibia > Anura > Myobatrachidae > Pseudophryne > Pseudophryne corroboree. The sequence goes on from NC_086446.1 coordinate 232,847,606, forward strand.
TTTATGGCCTCTGTTGTCCAGGTCGTCTAATTTATTCTGCATAAATCTCATGTCCGACCCCTGTTGGGAGACCATGTCACGGAGATGAAGTAGTTGGTCCTCCACTGAATCTTTCTCTTCCTCCAGAGAGACAATTCTAGCTCCCAGATGATTTATATCAGATTGCACCGATGAGATCTGGGTCTGAAGAGAGTCCTGTAGGCAGCATTCAAGAGCTTGCATGTCTTCTTTAGAAGGAAGGGAGCGGATGTGCGTCAAAATTTCTCCAATCTCACCCCATAGCTGGGACATTTGAGCTTGTAGATCTCCAGATGGGGGAGAATGAGTCATTGTGGGTGGGCCAATAGTATTACAGGTTGAGTCTCCCTTATCCAAAATGCTTGGGACCAGAGGTATTTTGGATATGGGATTTTTCCGTATTTTGGAATAATTGCATAACATAATGAGATATCATGGTGATGGGACCTAAATCTAAGCACAGAATGCATTTATGTTACATATACACCTTATACACACAGCCTGAAGGTAATTTTAGCCAATATTTTTTATAACTTTGTGCATTAAACAAAGTGTGTCTACATTCACACAATTCATTTATGTTTCATATACACCTTATACACACAGCCTGAAGGTCATTTAATACAATATTTTTAATAACTTTGTGTATTAAACAAAGTTTGTGTACACTGAGCCATCAGAAAACAAAGGTTTCACTATCTCACTCTCACTCAAAAAAGTCCGTATTTCGGAATATTCCGTATTTCTGAATATTTGGATATGGGATACTCAACCTGTATCAGGAGTAGCAGGAGAAGGGTCAGCAACTGGCGGTAGAGATAAGTAGGACCGCAGGTTTGATTGGGAAGTATATCTACGTGTAGACCGAGCGGACTTTCCCTGTTGATTTTTGTTGCTTCTGGCCATCAAAAGAGGATGAGCGAAAAGACCATTTGAAAGGACAACACCATTGTCTAGAAGGACGACGTGGGACACATTCCCCTGCTAGTGAGACAGCATAGCTAGTAGTGAGCAGTCACATCATGTCAGCGATCATGGGGAGAGAAGTCTGAGATATTGTAGTTAAGCAAAGTTCCAGAGAGTGGGAATAATAAGATGTTCAGCTAATGCAAAAAGGAGGAACAATACACAGCAAAAGTCACAAAAAATCCCCTGTAAAAGCACCCAGAAGTATGTGCGCTGAAGTATATGCGGAGCTGAGCAGTGTGGAGGCTGCAGCACAGAGATAAAGGGCAGCCTCAGCTGACACAGAGCAGGGGGAGCTACTCACAGCATAGGAGGGGATCCCTGGGAGCTCCAGCAGTCAGCAGCCCGGAGAAGAAGTGAGCCCCCACCGGTTCTCAAGGAGCAGGCAGGCACCAGCAGCAGGGGGATCAGCAGATCCTCAGCAGAGGAGAGACCATCACCCGCGCGGGGGACCGCCACGGGGAGCTCCGGCAGTCCGCTGCCCCAGCGAGGTAGCTGACAGGGTGCATGCTGCAGGGCTCAGTGGAAGGAGACGTCCAGCCGCCTCACATTGTCAGCGGGAGGACCAAGAACGGAGCCACGGCGAGTAGCACCGGGTTTACGGCAGGCAGAGGCTACCAGGCGGGCAGCACAGCACTGGCTCCGGCTTCCGGCGAACTTCTGGTTTGGGAACACAAGCGACCCGAGTCCCCGGCTTCACATAGGGAGGTAGGCCGCAACCCGCAGGTTCGCACGGAGTGACCCCCGGCTCCGCAACCAAGCCTCCTTCACAGGCAGCGTGTCACTCATTGTCAGGGGTGGTGTAGCCGCCCGTACAGACTGCTGGCGATTGGAAATTAAGGCTATTAAAACCGGAGCTCTGTTGAATGGCGTGCTCCCTGTTAGCCAGCTAAGCCACGCCCCCCCAGTAATCTATTTTTGGAGGACAGAATAGAAAAGGTGCAATGGTCCCATAGGTACTGCAATACATGCAATACTGCATCGAGGAGAATGCACCTCGTTACTTGACTACTTGCTAGACCCTCTTGCTGTTGGAACTAGATGTTGCACACATCTGCCTCGGTGACCCATCCAGTTGCTCTATCTTGATTCGGCTTCGACTGACTGACAAGAAGGCAAGCACGCATCGTACATTCCCTCCCTTTTTCCCTCTCTCCCTGCCTCACTCACTCTCTCCATCACTCCCTCCTTCCTGCATCGTGAGTTTCTCTCTCGCTGGCTGATTGATGCACAATCTTTTGCATGTGACCGCCTCCAACACACACCCACAAGCCGACTGCGGCCCATCCTGGCTCCATGCTTTTAAAGTTTGCACAATGCAATGCAATCCATCAATTCATCAATCAACATACCTCCCAATATGACCCTTTCCAGGAGGGACAAAATGCTCTGCTCCTTGACTTTCTCTTAATTTATGATTACCGGAATCTATTTTGAACAGGTTAACGGATGAGAAAGGTGTTTCTCCACAGGTGATGGCAATCATACATTAAGAGGGAAGTCCAGGAGCAGAACATTCTGTTCCTCCTGGAGAGGGTCATGTTGGGAGCTATGAATCAAGCAGTGTGACATTCTTCAACGGATGGTTCTTTGGTTGCGCGGAACCTTCCCATGAAATCCGTATTATTTAAACAGGCCCATGAAACCGGATTTTCATTTTTGACACAGATAAATAGAAGTTCCTGCCACTGCGGTGGCATGGCTTTAGAATGCCTCTTCTATGATGCGTATTCTGTGATGTCACAGTGGGCTTGGGTGTATAGCCTGCAATTACTTGCTGACAGCCACTTGAGGGAGACGTACACCAGGAGAGGCAGCGTATCATCTGAGGTCATTTGTTCCTTTCCTGCCTTTCCACCAAATGCAGCAGCCAGTCTGGACACAAGACAATGCCCAAAAATTAAGGGTCGAAATGCCAAAATACTGGATTACAGTAAGTAATGAATTTAGGAATTAATTTAGAAGTAGAAAATGTTGCTTGTTCGTTCGTCATTCGAATTCAGGACTTAGGCCTAGGTAGGCCTTACATCCTGATGATCCCCCAGCATGTTTAAATTTGCCTTGGACAGAAGTAGGGTATTAATTGGAGACAAGAAGTAGACACAAAATGAGACTCCACAGAGCAGTTTTCAGGTGTCTTTCTCAATTGTAGCATTTGAAAGATCAAGCAATTATTGAATACAGTTTTGCAACAACGTAACCCTAATTGTAAAACCCCCAAAATCAGTTCGTCAATGCTAGACATTTGCAAATGCACACCCCATACCCATTAGAAAAAGCAATTCAGTCAGTAGTATTTTTGGAGCACAGAATAGAAAAGGTGCACCGGTCCCAATGGTACTGCAATACATGCAATACTGCATCATGGAAAATGCACCACCTTTCTTTACTACTTGCTAGACCTTCCTGCTGTTGGAACTAGATTTTGCACATATCTGCCTCGGTGAACCATCCAGCTGCTCTGTCTTGATTCGGCGGCGACTGACTGACAAGCAGGCAGGCACGCGTCATACATTCCCTCCCTCTTTCCCTCTCTCCCTGCCTCACTCACTCCCTCCATCACTCCCTCCATACTGCATCACTACTGCAACTTTCTCTGAATTTATGATTACCTGCGCCTATTTTCAACAGGTGATGGCAATCATACATTAAGAGGGAAGTCCCGGAGCAGAGCATTCTGTCCCTTCTGGAGAGGGTCATGTTGGAAGGTATGAATCAAACAGTGTGACATTTTTCAACGGATGGTTCTCTGGTTTCGCGGATACTTCCCATGAAATCTGGATTATTTAAACAGGCCCATGAAACCGGATTTTCATTCTTGACACAGACAGATACATACCTCCAAACATCCCAACATGACCATATCAAGGATGGACAAAATGCTCTGCTCTTGAACTTTCTCTCAATTTATGATTAACAGCACCTATTTTGAACAGGTTAATGGATGAGAAAGGATTTTCTCAACAGGTGATGGCAATCATACATTAAGAGGGAAGTCCAGGAGCAGAGCCTTCTGTCTACCGGAGAGAGTCATGTTGGGAGGTATGAATCAAGCAGTGTGACATTCTTCAACGGATGGTTCTCTGGTTGTGCAGAACCTTCCCATGAAATCTGGATTATATAAACAGGCCCATGAAACCGGATTTTAATTTTTGACATGGATAGATAAAATTCCTGCCATTGCGGTGGGCTTGGGTGTATAGCCTGCAATTACTTGCTGACAGCCAATTGAGGGAGAAACACACCAGGGGATACAGCGTATCATCGGAGTTCGTTCTTTCCTTTCCTGCCATTCCACCAAATGCAGCGGCCAGTCTGGACACAAAGCAATGCCCAAAAACGAAGGCTCGAACTGCCAAACTACTGGATTACAGTAAGTCATGAATTTAGGAATAAATTTAGTAGTAGAAAATGTTAGCTCATTCATCATTCGAATTCAGGACTGAGGCCTAGGTAGGCCTCACATCCCGATGAACCCCCAGTGTGTTTAAATTTGCCCTGGATAGACGTAGGGAATTAATTGGAGACAAGAAGTAGACACAAAATGAGACTCCACAGAGCAATTTTTAGGTGTCTTTCTCAATTGTAGCATTTGAAAGATCAAGCAATTATTGAAAACAGTTTTGCAACTACATAACCCTAATTGCAAAACCCCCAAAATCAATTCAGCAATGCTAGACATTATTATTATTACATTTTATTTTTAAGGCCCCACACGTGTTTCGCATCGCCATACAAAGGACAATACACAGAGACAAACTTAGCATTACAGTATTTAATAAATAAATAACAAAAATAGAGTACAGGTAACAAGGAGCACCACACATTCTCAAGACATAATACAGCTAAGATGTAAGTAGTGAGGGAGTGATCATCGTGCTACTAGGGGCTGGTGGCCATAGATGGAGATGAGCCCTTACCAGCAGGAGAAAAAGTGGGTAAAGATGGTCGCTGAGTAGGGGAGAGCTGCGAGTGAAATGTGTCGATAAAGGGCTTAGATAACAAGAGGAAAGTGGGCCCTGCTCTGAAGAGCTAACAATCTAGTGGGAAGGGTCGACAGACAGATGACATGAGGTGCAAGCAAGCGGGAGGTAGCCTGATGGCAGTATGCAAGCAAAGCTGAGATGTTCAAGGCATGAGGCAGGGGGATGGAGCAGCGACCTCACGACTAGGTTATGCATCGGGAAGGTATGATTTGATGAATAGGTGGGTTTTTAGTGCCCGTTTGAAGCTTTGCAAGGTAGGGGAGAGTCTAATGGAGTGCGGGAGTACGTTCCACAGAAGGGGTACAGCACAGGCATAGTCTTGAACTCAAGCATGGGAAGTAGTGACCAGGGCGGTGGAGAGGTGACGGTCATTGGTCGAGCGTAGGGGCCGGGAGGGAGTATGAAGGGAGAGGAGGTTGGAGATGTAGGGAGCAGTGGAATTAGAGATGGCCTTGTATGTGAGGGTGGGGAGTTTGAAGATGATTTTATAGGGGAATGGGAGCCAGTGTAGATTTTTTCGAAGGGGAGTGGCAGATGTGGAGCGTCGGGAGAGGAAGATAAGCCTAGCTGTGGAGTTGAGGACAGATTGGAGGGGAGCAAGATGGGAGCAAGCGAGGCCAGTGAGGAGAACATTGCAGT